>NW_005842179.1:61845-65410 GCF_000455745.1 Alligator sinensis
GGTGGCGAGCGATTGGCTTGCTAGCCGTATAAGAGGCTTGAGCGGTTTCCGCCCAAGTTGGAGGACTCCACAACCATCTCGTGGAGGAGGAAAAGGAGGACTTCACATCTCGTGAAGAACTCTAAGCGTGCTGTGGAGCTTAACAAACCCAGCGTGTGCCTTAAGAAGGATATAGGGGCCTGATCAACCTCTAGCCCCTCCCCGTCACCGCCTGATCCCTCGACATACCCTTCCCTGTGCGCTTTCGTGGAGAGTCACCTTTTGGACTCTCATCGTGGTATCCAGAGCTCTTCGGGTTATTTCGTCCGGTTGATTCGACGGGCTCGCGGTTCTAGAGCTCTCAGCCGGCCTTGGACCAGAGTTCGTGGTTAGAATTCTTGTCCGCTCTTCTTCTTTTCTATCTGTAACTGCAACGCAAGCAAGTTTTCCTGCCTGCACTGCAACCATCTACGGTGTAAGTAAAATAATCTTTAATCAACTGCTACGCGTCCGTGCCTAATTCTAGTCCGCTGTGCCCAATTCCCTGACCCACATGCCAGGGCTGCTGGCCACAGCCCGCTGCACGCCCCCGAAAGCCTCGGACTGCTCCCGGCCCGCACAAGACCAATAAAAGATGAGCATTGGAAAGAGAGATGTTGAATTTGTCTCTTATGGAAGTAAAAAATGTCTGCACAAAAGCAAATACCTTGTTTGGTGCACAAAGCTGTCACTTGTTTTTTAATCTCTCCTTAGCAGTATGATGGTAGATTAATCAGGTAATGGAGCCAGGAGACTCCAATGTATAAGCCCAGGAAGAAGATGTGAGCTACACTAAATAGTAAATAAACAGTGTAGAGATTTCTAATGTTCAAGAGAGACTGCTGGCTCAGTAAATTGCACAACTTTGTGATGTGACATTAAAAAATGATGTCACTGGAAGCCATTTCCTACCAACAATTGTTATGATGGTGTAATTTTTTTTTACACAGCCCTTGCCTCATTGGCAAAATTCTGCTCCCTGAAGGGTAGCTATATTCTAATCTTCATCATTTGATCTGTGGTTCTGTGCATTATTTACTGAACATCATCCAAACCTTGCACTAAATAGAGAATTATTCATTTTCCTTGTGGGCTTTTCTATAGAGTGCTCATTAGTCTCCTAAGTCTTTACAAGATGCTCTCCCTGCTGTAACTCTTTGAGGTAAATTATTATTATAGAATCACAGAAAATCGGGGTTGAGAGGCACCTCAGGATGTCATTTCAAGAGCAAACTGGATGCTTATTTTGCTGGGATCCTATGACCCCAGCTGACTTCCTGCCCTTTGGGCAGGGGGCTGGACTCGATGATCTTCCGAGGTCCCTTCCAGCCCTAATGTCTATGAAATCTATGAAATTTAGTCTAACCCCCTACTTACAGCAGGAGCATCACCAACTTTATCATCCCTGTTGGGGTCTGAGGCTAGGGAGGGAGATTAAACTTCCCATCCCCTGACTACGGAGCTGCCCTGTCCTGCTTACTTAGTGCTGGCTGCAACTGTGGACTACAAATCCCAGAGGCACCTGGTAGCAGGAAGAGGAAGTGATGAGTAGCACTGCAGACTCCTGCTGCTGTAAGTCTGGACTGCAAATCCCAGAGATCTCAGGGGCAGCAGGAAGAAGAAGCGAACACACAACCCATGCTGGCTATGTGCCAGAGAGCCATGCTTGAATGCCCCCCAGTTTTTGGCTTGAGCCACTGCAAGCATGTGGCTGCATTTCCTGAATCAAAATTGAATGTCTGTTCATTTGCTTGTTGGTTCAATCATTGCAGCTTAGACTAACCTGCAAAGACTGACTCAATTCAGCCTCAGGCTTTTTGACTATCTGTACTTAGCCTAGGGATGGAGATTCCACAAACTCTTGTCGGGGTAACTGTATAGGGTTGTGGACCCCGACAAAAAGATGTCCTGTGAGTTGATGCTATGAGGAAGAGCTCTTCTACTTTGTATAAATAACCAGTAGTGGTAACCCGGTTCTCACCTGCTACAACTTGATGAAATGTATAATCTTTGGGAGGTGTTTCCCTGCATGAGTTTAATTATACTGATCCTTGACTTCTTCCTCCTGGGGCTTTGACCTCCCCTAACACCCCAGCCATTCACCAGCCAGATGTAAATATATAGTGGAGAATTACTGTAACTTTGGGAATATTCCTGTTTAGGTTTTGTTCTTCAATTCTTGTTTCTCTTCTAGATTTCATTATGCACTAAACAATCACTACCCTCCCCGTGGAGGCTCTGCACACCCCAGAGCTGTTGAGTGCAATAACGGCTTGAAAGCAACTTGCTTCAGGTAAGGATTTACTCACACTAGACTTGGAACACAGCTTTTCTTTTGTGCTTTTCCTTCCTTTCTTCCTTCTAGCCTAAATTTTCCAGAGTCAGGGCTTGACCCTGCTTGACATCCTCCCCTTTTCTGGAAGCACAACTTAAATTAATTATCAAAAGAATGAAAGTATAATTGCAGCTAGGCTATTCCCTGCCTTTGCTACCATTCTAGTCAAATTGGTCAGCACTGGAACTAAAGCGGCGTTCTAGCAGCTGCTGTGTTTCCCACAGTTGTTGCATCTTTAGTGTCTCAGGTAAATCATTCCCCAATTCTCTATTTTTTTCTGAAGAGGGGAGGGAAGCCTCTTCATACCCTTCTGTGTAGTCTGTTCCAGTGCTTTACTAGCTCCATTTTACCAATAAAGGTCTGAATTACAGAGATGAAAATTACTCATCAAGTAAATATGGGTGGTGAATTTGTGATGCCTCAGAGTACTTAGCATTTTATAGCACTTTATGCATTCAGAGACAGTGACAGTTCCTACTGACCTCATTCAAATTTGAGTACTCCCTTCTTCTGCAAATCAGACTCCTGATATCTCCAAGTTGGTACTCAGAAAATGAGAATTATCTGTGAGCCACCTGAAGAAATACTGGTTTACATGACATGTCAGCCTTCACAGAGGGGTTAGGAACAGAAATTATACATAAACTGGTATAAGTGATACGAATCCGGTTCAAATCTGTAATGCAACAGAAATTCAGTGCACATAAACAGCTTTCAAAATGGCCAAAAATGGTTTAAGATAAACCAGGATGGATATACTATCAGACTTAACTGATTTAGGTTAAATTGGTTTATTGAACTTCAGTCCCAGATCCCTTCCAGATTCAAGTTCACTCACAGTCTCCCAGCATCCTAGGATGCCTTTGCATTGCTCCTGCGCCTTAGTCTAAGATGCCAGCTTCACCTGAGCAGCTCTAGCGCTTCACCCTCCCTGTTTCTGCCCTGGGCCATGGCAAGCATGTGGCTGCATTTCCAGAATCAAAAGTGAATGTCTGTTCACTTGCTTATCAGTTAGATCTACACAGTTTAGACTAACCTGTGAAGATTGAATTGATTCAGCCCCAGGCTTTTTGACTGTCTATATTTAGCCAGGAACTAGGTGAAACAGTCTGTTTGCCTTTACTCCTAGTCCCTGGCTGCCCTATCTGACAGAAGGAGTAATTGTAGAGAAAATCCTGCTTAGCAACTCCATTATCCTTCGTGTCCACTCAG
>NW_005842179.1:65420-74328 GCF_000455745.1 Alligator sinensis
CCTTCTCTGTTTAACCCAGTAGAGGGAGAGAAAGAGGTGATGATCTCTTTTGCAACATATCAGGTTTTACCTGCTAAGCCAGCAATGCTGCATTCCAAAGGAATTAACATAAAACAATGTTTAAAGCAAAATGAAACTTCACTATAAGCACAGCAAATATAGAAGAGTTAAAGAAACTACTTGCACTACAGTAGTGCTTATGAACTTCAACAAAGGCCAAAACTCCACTGTGCTGGGCATTGTACAAACACAGAGTAAGAGATTGTACTTGTCTGAAAGAGCCTGGCCAAAACAGTTTCAGATTTATGCCCCCACTCTAAGCAGTTCCAATGTATCAGCTTTGCTGATTTGGCATTCAAAGTATCCTCACTAGTCTGTGACCTACATTGACAAAGAATCCTAAACTAATAATAATTATATATACAACTCCTCCAGAAAAAGGACTTCTGGGAGATCATACAGCACGATTATTTTCCAGTTTTTATCACTCTTATAAGACAGTAGATTAATTTACTGAGTAGCAAAGCATCACTGTTTACCCGTGTGCTGCAATTAGGATGCAGAAGATTAATTTACTCTGGCATAGGTTAGTCCTGTTAGACACCAGTACTATCTGACAGTGGAGTAAATTACTCTGCTTAAACACACATGTAGATGGTGATGTCAGGATTAGCTTATTCTGGCTTATTGAACCAGAGTTTATTCAGTGGCATTAATTGCACATGTAGATGCACCCAGTGTGCCTCAAGGTATTTTACTTCTGATTTGACTGAAGACAGGGGAAATAGAAAGGAAAAGTGTGTTTATCTGTATCAAGAATGTAAATGACTTAAGTGTGTTGGAATCAAATATTTATAGGAGATCTGTAACCGGGGTCTCAAATCATACATCAGTCTCCTGCATTACTCCCAAAAGTACAGTAGGAGTAAATGGATCATGTGACTAATACTAGGATTTTGTTATCTACAGTTTATTTTTTCAAATAGTTATTAACAAGAACAATAATTTTTCAGTAGTTATTAACAGGAGTTGCTGTCTCACAGGCTGATATAAAGTTAGGTAACTCATTTCCATTTCTACCTCACTTTTTGCTACTGACTGGTGGAATC
The DNA here is from genome assembly GCF_000455745.1 of Alligator sinensis. NCBI lineage: Eukaryota > Metazoa > Chordata > Crocodylia > Alligatoridae > Alligator > Alligator sinensis. The sequence goes on from NW_005842179.1 coordinate 66,530, forward strand.
GTGAAACAGATCAAATGTGGAATTAGAATGGAGTCAGAATTCCTCATCTGTCTACCTCTGTTCTGAGGTATATTGAAAGTGACATGGGGAAATGGTTCCTGTTCTGTGCATACAGATAAGGCTTCATTCTTTTAGGCTGTTTAAGTTGGTACCTTTCACCTGTAATAGATGCAAAAATTCAAATCAAAATGAAAGTCAAAAGTAGAAAGAGTTGAAAGTAAATTGATCTGCTAAAAAATGTACCTGAAAGAAATATCTAACAAGGAAAGGGATGTTCTATGAAACAACTAGAATTGTTTGTTTATAAAAAGGGAACCAGACATATCAAATATTTCTTTATAGATGGAATAAGTGATTTGTTACATTCAAGGAGCTATAAAATTTGAGCAAGTCAGTAAAATGGAATCAAATAAGATTTTTTTTGAGCCCAGAGGGTGATAATCATCTCAGTGCAAAAATCTAACCCATCTCATTTTTGCAAGCAGAAGTTTTCTGTAGTTATGCCTTAAGATTTATGTCTCCATAAATGTCAGCATGGCTGGATGATTTCCTTCTCCATAAGAGCTTTATGGAAGTACATTTTGGTCAACCAGGCTAATTCTAATTTTTTATATGAAATTCTTGTTTTAACATCTCACAGTTTCTCCCACTTTGATAATGCAGGTACCCCATCTTTGCTTTCCCTTGAAGCTAGCTCAAATGCCCTTGCTCCCCAAATGATTGAGCTGTTTCAGCGTGTCAGGCAACCACACAGAAGATGGCCTTGACGTGTTCCTATGCTGTAGCTAGGTATGCACAGCTGGGCAGTTACAATTACAAAAGCTTCCAGGTGGGGTGACCTCCATGTGCAAACACTGTGTTCCTGATTGTCTGATGATCTACACCTAGGATAGCCATTTACAGCTGGGGAAAGTAAGCATAAACTTTTAAGTCCAACATCCTCTTTGAGTTAAATTGTGTGGAGGAATGGAGGTTGTGGAGGGGAGTAGAAAGTAGTTATGTATCATCCATGCATCTCCTATATGCATTGGCCCCAAATGGGCAGCACTTACTCTCTGAATAGAGAATGAATTTTATGAGAATGTACAAGGAAATTCATAACCACTTGGAATTAAGATTAATTAATGCCTGTGCATTATAAGAAATTTAACACCTGTATATCTTTCTTTTCCTTAGTTTAGTGATATTAACAATGAGATAACACACACACGGTGCAAATTTTCCTTGCAGTTTAAGCAAAGTGAAATCTAATTTGTAGCTATATGCAAATAAATCAGCTGGTAAATTAGACAAATAAATATTGTTGCATCTAATTGTTAAACTTACATACCCTATAAACAATTGGGTCAGCAGTTCTGGTCATTTATACATGGGGCTATGATGGCATCAGATGAAAATAACTAACTACCACCCTTCCTTAACAGCTAATTTTCATGCCACTATTTGAGCGATAGAATTTGCTCAATGGTGTGAAAGACACTGGTCCTATATGTCAAGAGTTTTCATTGGTAGATCAAATTTTCATTGTTCTTTAAAATCATCCTTCTTCTCTGGTTCTTGTGCTGATGCCGGTAGGAGGAAGTTTAAGATCAAATCAGTTTAAGTTAGGATCACAAACAACAAACTGCCTTAAACATAATTTATTGCAGGATGTAACAGAATTAAAACTATCTGTGTGTTTTGATTCTTCATTTCTAACCTTGATAGATTTGGGAGGGGAGGGGGTTAAATGCAAGCAAAACGCTGGAATTGTCTGGGCTTATAAAGCTTGGTTCTGTTTAATTAAATATCCCTACAACTTTTTTATAATATATTGGACCTTAACTCCATTTTGGCTTAGACTATGAATAACATATTTATTAAAAATTTGGACTCCGTTGCAGAGTTGTTTAATTACACTTAAAACACTTTCCAAAACATTGTTGATTCAGCGAAGCATAGATCTAGTCAATCGTATTTGTCACATTTGACTAGATCACATTTGGTTTGCTACTTGAAGGACTAATCTGTGGGAGTGCTATGGGAGTGGAAGAAGTAAAGAGAAAACCTTGTTTGACCTGTAAAGTCTGAGGACATGAGAAACAAATGTAATGCTGACAAAGGGTGAAAAAGGTAAAATTAATGGCCCTTTAACTCTGACACCATTGCTGATAACACAGTTTTAAGATAAAAATGGGCCAGACTCTGAGCTAAGGGGGAAAAAATCACTAAAATCAAGAACAGGCAATTATTTAAGAAAGGAAAAGGACCAACATCAGTGTCTTGTGAATGCAAAGGCAATATTTACTATAGATATTTTACACAGTAACTAGGGGAAACTTCCTCACCAATTGTCAAGATAAGCAGATAGACTTGAAATGCAAGATCAAGATACGTTAGCCTAAAGGTCTGGGCAGGAGGCATTATTTTAGCCTTAAAAAAAGACAGGCAGCAGAAAGGAATGTAATTCCACATATATTTCTTCAAGATGACATTAACTGAAATCTAGGTCATGACTAACAAATACAACAGAGTCTCCTAACAATTCAGACTTTGTTTTTTCAATTCAACAAATAAAAATACCATGACATTTTCCTTCTTGGATGTAACTAAATACTTTGATTGTTTACCAGCATTTATCCTGCAGATGCTTCAAGCACTCTTATATGCCTTGTGCAGACATTTGGATGAAGATCAGACATAAGTTCAGTTAGGCTCAGTCCATATTAGAGGGGGCAACAAGATTTTAAGCCAATTTGTTGCAGCTACAGCTGTTAAACAGTTTGGGCTAGAACTAAAAATAGACTTAAAGGCTTTAAGTGGCAGTTAGGTGCCTGAGTCCAAAGTTTAGATCCTCAAAATCCCTGATCAGCTGTCACCTAGTGCTTTAGATGCCTACATTTCTTAGGTAATTATGTCTTCAACAATAAAAGTCTTTTAGGTGCTTTTGTGTGCATGCTCACCCTCCTTTCCCCCATGTCCTGATGGCACTGAACAGCCTAGTGTCTAAACCATGCCATGGTAGTGATAGGGATGTTGTAGCGAACCATGCCAGGGATTCACAGACTTGTTGTTTTTCCAGGTAGCTCACTGGTGACACGCTCAGAACACAGTTGCTTGATAAGGTTGCACAAAATGCAGGAAAGAAATGAGGGTTCTCCACATTTCACATTCCCCAGGAATGTGGAAGCCCCAAGATCAAATTCATCCTTTGTTTGACTTGAAGCAGAAATTTGAATCTAGCCCTCCAATCTCTCAAGACATAACCCTTACCACAGGGTGATTACATATTCTGTGGTCCTTCCTTTCTCTGTCACACAGTTGAATGACCATAAGGACCAGCCACACAAACTTTTAGGTCAGGTTGGCATGACAGTGGCAGTACAACCTGGCCAGGATACTTCCACCTACTCCTATTTACATATTCCAAACTCAGAAATGCATCAGTAAAGCCCTGCAGGGTAACTGCTCATGAGACCTTGCTCTGTATATAGCAAGGGTAGCCAGCTTGTGGCATGCATACCATAAGTGGCATGGACAGACTCTGTGTGTCACATGGCAGATCAGGGAGTGGGCAGGCAGCAGAGCAGCAGATAGGGCAGGGAGCAGAAAGCAGAGCAGTGGGCAGAAAGTGGGTAAAGGAAGGGATGACAGTGGCATGAGAAGGGTGTGGAGCTAATCTGTGCCACATGCCTGCCAAAAAGGTCAAACCCCACTGGTCTACAGTGTGCTTGGAAGCAGCTGTTGCGTACTCCTGGAATGGCCTCACCTGCACATTTTTTGTTTGGAGTGTGCAGGCAGGAGCAGGTGGTCAGGGTGTCCTCAGAAAAGTCACTGCAGGACACTGCTGCCATGGTATAGATCAGAGGTTCCCAACTCCTGGGCCGTGGCTTGGTACAGGGCCGTGAAGGGTTGGCTGCCAGTCTGTAGGAAGGTTGTCTGCCTGACCAGAAGTCCGGAAGTGACCAGCATACTGCAGATCAGCCACCAACCCTTTTTTATACTGAGTATACTCCCTATACTGAGTATAAAAAAGTATACTCAGTATACTGGCAGATGGTCCGCAGTATGCTGGTCACTTCTGGTCTGCAGTATGCTGGTCCACAGTTTGCCGGTCTGCAATTTGTTAGTTCGTGGCACTTCCAGTTCACTGTCTAAAAAGGTTGGGAACCACTGGTATAGATAAACCCTAATTCTCCATTATCTTCTGTCTTGCACTTTGACACACATTATTTTTAGCTCCCTGCCATACCAACCTGTTACATAGTTTAGGAACTCCTTGCATAGTCTCTTTGTTGTTATATCAGGCTGAAGGGTATGTTCTTTAGTGGGCAGCTGGAGTTTCCTTCATTATGGCTGTATCAACTGCCATCTTTTCTGCACCTATTGGTTTTTCTGATTAGCACATTTCTGATGTGGTCTTGACACTTAATCCCAACCTTCTCAAATGTCTATATAGTTCTCTTCCTTTCTCTTACAAAAGGTCATCACTTTATCTTGTCCACATTAATATGCATTCCAAATAATTTGTTGGTCCTGTGGAAGATGTTGAGCAGACATTGAAAGCTCTTATTCTGAGAACTTCAGGTTCCCATTCTATTTGCTGTGCCCTGTTGCCCTGAAGCCTTTGGTTATCATGACTCCATCCTTAAATGGTCTTTTAAGGTAGATAAGCAAGGTGCTGGAATATAATCATCACCATCCTGAGTCAATCACTTAGCTCACCGTTGACCAGGGCTGCTAACCTCATCTCTTTGTAAATGCTGCTAGCTCTGCCAAAAATCTTCTTGCCTGAGACGTCAGAATGTAGTAACGGAAAACTCTGATACCTAATGCTAAGAGTAAGGCATTTGCTTTTACCCTTTTATCAGAAAGCCTGATGCTGATTGAAATATTCTGGGCATGCCTACATGTTCATTAATGCACTTTGGGCAATGCACATTAAATTTAGTACTACAAATGTGAGGTACTACAAAAGGTGCATTAGCCTATTTTAATGATGATTAGAGCAGGTGCAAGTCTTTTTGTGATGCTTTAATTTTCATGAAAATAGGCCAATGCACATTAAAACACCCATGTAGATGTGCCCTCTGACTCCTAACTTGAATAGGACTGTTCCACACCCAGGTGAGTATTCTAACCATTGGGCTACAGAATAAACCTTTTTTTCTGTCTGGGGTTCAATGTCTGTTTAATTATTTATGCAAACTAGAACAATTTCAAAAGCAGAGTCAGAGAGAAACCCATTCTAGCATACCTTATAGCTTAATGATTAGATTAATGCATCCTCAGATCTGAAAGGCAACCGCTGCTTATCACATGCAGAGAAATCAGGCCAAGTAAACCCTCTATGAGAATCTGTTCTTGTTCCCAGTGGCATGAATACCCATTGATTTCAGGGGGACATAATCCATCTCTAACTGAGAATCCAATAGCACTGGCAGAGATTGTAAGAGGCTAGCAAAGGACTTGGTTGATTCAATTACAAATGATTATACAACAGCAAGAGCCTCTGCAACCTTGTATATATACCTACTGCTCTTGCTCGTGCTGGTGTCTCTAGGCTCCATCCTGCTCCTCCAGCTTCTGCTTCTTGCTCCCACCCCTGGTTCTCTCCCACAGCATGGTTTGCTATAACCCCTAGCAGGTCACACTGCCCACGTGGGTAGTGGTTGAGTGGGAGGGGGTATGGACTAGGTACCCAGAAGTTGGATAGCTCTGATATAAGAAATCATCTAGTAATATATTATTTGCACAGATCACTGACAAGGGGGATAGGTGGATCTTAAGTTTTGTGCCCTGCAGGTCTCAGCTACGTCAAGATTTTGGTTTTTGGTCAAGCCTAGGAAATTGCTCCCATTCCCCACCCCACCCCTGACCCCAGCACACATACATACTCTCTCCCATATTAAAAGTTCAACTATGGCCCTCAATTGTCCCATGATGTCTGCCTCCATTACCCAACCTGCAATTTTTTTTAACACCTTTGTACAGCTGCCCCACAGGTGTGGGAGAGCATCTCATAAACATCTGCAAAATACTACATTGCTTACAGTTAAAACTTAAAACTCCCTTCTGCCACAATGCCTATAAAAACTTGACGATGATTAGGTTGATGATGTACTGAGGCATGATGATGTATCATGCTGAGAAATAGTGTCTCATGGTTTTAAAATCCCCGCCTCTCTATATTCATTTATTGTCCCTTGTCTTGTCTCTTATTTATACTGTAAGCAGTTTGGGATAAGGACAATCTCTTTATACCCCTACTACAATAGAATCCCCATCCTCCACACTGCAATAAGACAAATAAATAATAACTAGTCATTACCTCATTCCTGTCCTGGGGTTTGTACACTCTGACATACTTCTGACAAATACACTTGGAGCTTTTCCCTGCTGTGATTGCTTTTGTGAATTTTTCAGTGAGTGCACATCCAAAAATGATGCGTGTTACACAACATAGATAGTGCTGAGAGAATTGACATTTCACCTCTTTGGTGTCTCCTGGAGCCAAAAGTAGAACAGGAGGTAGGAACAACCCACTCTTTGCCCTAGAGTGAAGGGTGGCAGTAAAGCATGCAGTCTTTATCTTGTCATCCACTTTCTATCTGCTGAGAAAATGTCAAAATTAATTACTCTAATCATTATTGAAAGGAAGGCATATGACTCGGATTCTGAAATGTACACAGCTTAATGGAACGGGAATACTTTTTGGTTACTGTGACAAACGTGCTGTATATGGATTCAATTTACAGCATGAAAAGTTCTGTTCAGATTAGAATTTGCTTTGTGTCATCAAACTGACTTATTGAGAAACTTAGTTATAAGTTTGACCTTCGTCTTTGGGCTTAAGACAGAATAGAAGTTTTAATACAAACTGTCTGGGAGATAAGGATGAAGAAACTTTCTAAAACAGGGGTTGCAAATGTATTTGGCCCTGTGGGGTAGATGAGTGTCTGTGGGGTGGTTTGTAGGTCAGATTCAATTGTGCCAGAGCCAGGGGGTAGGGCCAATCTGGTGAGGCAGCATGTGCAGCATGGTCCCCATGCTGGCCTCATACCACAGGCAGCATGCACTAGCCCCAGGGCTTGCGTTATAGGCAGCACACAGGCTGGATCTGGTGCTGCAAGCACTCCCCACAGCCCAGGGGACTGGCATGGGGTGTGTGCTGAATTTAGTGCCCCACTGGAGCATCCCTGAACTCTAGGTCATTCAGAATTGGGCCTCAGTCTGTGTGCACAGAGCTAGCACACACAGCTGTCTGGCAGGTGCAACATGCGGTGTACACCCCATGCCATAGGAGGCACCCGCAGCACTAGGTCCAACTTATGTGCTAGTAGCACAAGCCCCAAACTGGGGCTGGCATGTGGTATGCAAGGTGTCACTCAACATGGCAGAGGGGGGCAGCATGGAGTGAATGATGCATATCAAACCACACCGGACAGCTCTACTTGCTGGCTGTAGTGCCATCTGATTCAGACTGGCCCCAGAGCCCCTGCACAGGGTTGGTTGGGTGCAGATGTTGCATGCAGCTCATACCCCAGACACACCTCCTGTGTTGCAAACAAAGTCGCTGCTGCCAGGTCCAGCCCATGTACCAGACCATCTTCTCATGCTGTATGCAGCACATGAGATTGGTTTGAGACCCACAAAGCCAGTTCATTCAGCTTCATGGGCTGAATCCAGCCCACAGGCCATATATCTGACACTCCTGTTCTAAAAGGTATTCTGTTAGTAAGAAGCAAGTCAAACCAGACATCCTTGGCATTTTCTTTTTATTTGCTCAAGTCTGTTCCTGTTTGAAGAGTCACTGTAAG
>NW_005842179.1:74359-76385 GCF_000455745.1 Alligator sinensis
CTCAATCCCCAGTTTCTTACCACCACACATGCAAGCAAAAAAAGCAAAAGGTTAGCAGGAATTTCAAAGATGAAAAATGCTAACTCAACTGTAAGAACAACTCAGTTATTTATGCAAAGACCACCTTTGTTTAGGCTTAACCAAACGTCATAGCTGGGCTTTCTTTACCCTCAAAAAATTCTCCATTGTCCAACTGTTTGTAGAAACTGCAGCAGCTGGGAAACTTGACCTTCACATCAGCAAGAGAAAGAAATAAGGGAGTGATTTCTGAATCAGTTGAATAATTGGTCTCCTCTAGGATTACTAATTTACAATTTCAGAGTTTGAGCATATTTTAAATCCCAGTTGGGAAGATAATTGCAGTAAATGCATTTACTTTTGGCCACCAACAGATGGTAGCATTTGAATGTCAAAGTGCCCTTATGGGACTTGGTCTTCAGTCTTTACTTAAATCAATTCTCACCTGTGTCCCTCCTCCCTGCCCCCCCCCCCCCTTTGGATCTAGGGCGAGATTTTGCAGTCTTTCCTGAGCATGTAAAATCTCCCCCTCAACACCAAGTTTTGCCTGAATGAGGATTATAGATTTAGCTTTTTTCTGCTGGATGCTGGTTATTGCTAAATGGTACAAATAACACAACCCTAATCATTTGTATTTCTTTAGATTTATTCAAGGACCTCAAAGCACTTTACAAACATCAGTGCCTCCTGGGAGGTATTATTTACCCTAGTTGAACAGATGTGGAAAATGAGGCACAGAAAGCCATGTTTGCCCAGTGGTGAGCAGAGCCATTTGACACAAGTGATTTTCAAATGTTTAGTGTCGCTCATTAAATAGGCTGCCTATGTGCAACTAATGCATGTATGACCACAGTTTAAGGTCAATGCATTCTGCCCCATCCAGCTACAAGGACAGGATGGGGAGCTGCCACAAAAGTGGCGCCTGGGCACTGCTGGAGAGCCTGGGAGGGGGCAGACGATATGAGGAACAGGAGCAGCTTCCAAGGGACACTGGGCTCAACGGGATCTCTAGGAAGTGATTCTATCGATGGTGGAAGTTAGGGGTAGCTGTTGGAGGGAGTGTGTCTGAAGGAAAGAATCACAGAGAAAAGGGGCTGAAAGGGACCCTGAGAGGTCATCTAATCCAGGGGTGCTCAACCCCCAGCCTCCAGGCCAGATCCAGCCCCGGGTGCTGTAAAATCTGCCCCCCCCCCAGCTTTTTAGGGAGCCCCAGGGGCTGTGTGCTAGATTGGGTATGCAGAGCAGCACAATGCCCTGAGAGCCAGATCCCCCCTGGCTCTCATTTGACAACCCTGGCAGCAGCAGGTTACACTGACAGCCCTGGTCCTCCTGCTTTCGCTGGGGCAGGTCAGGGGTGTGACAGGGTTGCCCGGGTAGCATTGGGAATACGTGAAAGGAGGATTTGTGTGGGATGGCTTGGCTAGGGACGATGCTGCCTCAGGCAAGGGAGCAGGACTAGATCAGTGCTGCTCATGGTTTTGGCCCCACCGGCCAGACTCATGGCGCGAGGGTGGTCCCGTGAGCCGCACGGGGCCCCAGGCCACGGATCTAGCTCAGCTCCCCTGCTAAGGCAGCATCGGCCCCGGCCACACACCCATCTTCCTCTGAACCAGTCCTACCCAGGCTGCCCCTGTGCCTCCCCCAACCAGCCCCAGGGCCAGCCGTCCTGGTACTGCCAGGGCTGCCAAGAGAGCCCGGGCAGAGCGCGTTGCCCTGCTACAGGGGAAGGCAGAAACCATGGACGGGGTGACGCCCCTTCCTGACCCCCACAATGGGGTGGGCCTGGCCGCCAGCACCCAGAAACCTGACAGCAGGAGCAGCGGCCTCGCCCCCCCGGGCGGCGGGGGGGAAATCTTGCAAGGGAGAGTGCGCGTGCGCCCCGAGGTAGGTGGAGGAGGGAGGGGCTAGTGTTCCGGGGGACAGCGCAGCGTCACGGCCGTTGCGTGGCAACGCCTCCTTCCGGCACTGCCCCTCCCCCATCCACCCCCCGGAAGCACGCCCTGCTTGG
>NW_005842179.1:77175-80157 GCF_000455745.1 Alligator sinensis
TTGGGCTTGGAGAGGCAGGTCTTTGGGTACAGAGGGGGTGGGGTGAGTGCGAATGGGTGGGTCCTGGGGGATGGGGATGGGGCTCATGTGGAGGGATGGGTTCTGGGGCATGGCAGGGGGGGCAAGCATGGAGCGGGTGGGTCCTTGGGTGTGGAGGGGCGGAGCCTGGGGCATGGAGCAGGCCAGGTCTGGGGTCCTTGGAGTGCAGATGGAGAGTGAGGCCAGTAGCAGGACATGGGAGTAGCTTTGGGTGCAGAGAGAGTCCCAGGGTTGTAATGTGCAGCTGACACCCCCCAACTTCCAGTGGGGGGCTTGTACTTAACTTGTCCAGTCCTAGAGCCTCTGGAAGGAGATGCTGGGTAGAGCGTCCACCCCTGGACACCAGCTGTGCTGGTCCTGGAGAACCCTTGGGACTCTTGGCTGGGGGATTCCAGGAACAGCAGACGGCTGCAAGAAATTAGTCTGCCATCTCAGGCAGTTCAGGAAATGATGTCCCATCCAGCACTATGTCCTGAAAGACTCAGACCTGGCCCGGCTGGCCCTCCAGGCTGGATCATGGCAGCCTTAGAAGAGAAGTTATGTGCTCAGAAAAGCTCAGTTGAGTGTAGCAGCTTTCTTGCTCTGATCAGTGCAGAGCCTTCTCTGGATGCCTGTCTCCAGTGATTTGTTGTTCTCCTTATAGAATACATTCAAATTCAGCCTTTCTGTGTTGATATTTCAAGTATTCAATACAACTGGCCTTACCTGCCTGCAGGTCGCTTTCTTTCTGTCTAATCAGGGCCTCCTAGGCTGCTATAATAAACTTAAGTAACTGATCTGATCTGTTCCCTGTTCCACAGGGAAATTTAGGAGCAGGGGAGCCAGAATACAGGTTTCCTTCGCTTTATGTGGGTTCTTTATGTGCAAATTTGCTCTTATGCAATGACTGTTTTTATGCCAAAAATCCATTATATGCAAGGTAAATTCACTCTTATGCGATTGGTATGGTGGAAGCCTGCAGTCAGCTGCTTTGTGTGGTGCATTGTGGGAGTGACACACACCAATATATAGTCTCCCGTGTGGATCTGTGCTCCTCACTTGTTGTCTGTGACATGTTTCTGTAGTTGCCATCCCCATTATAGCTTCTAAGCATCCTGCTAGCTTACCTCGTACTCCTCTCCCTCCATCACCACTCTCTCTTCATGCCAGCTAAATAGTCACCACCACCCTGTGCCTGTGTGTACTGTCTGCTGTTGGTGAGTGCCAAAATTGTCTTGTAAAAGTGGTAGAAATGGGTATGGGGGTCAGTACAGTCGAGGTCTTGGGATGTATCCATATTTGTTACATTGTAAACTGGGTTCCCTTTATGTGAAGTCGAGTTATGTGCGCCGTTTTCCAGGAACACATATACAGCATAAAGCGAGGGAAACCTGTACTCTAAGGAGCTGACCGAAGACTATGGACTTACTGTACATGAAGTGTCATGTCCCAGACCCCTCTTTATAGTTGCAACTAAATGGAAAACTCATATTTTCATTTTAACTTTTCCAAAGCAAAAGTCCATCATTACCAGAATGAGCAAACCTCTACTTTTGGAAAGTATATATGTATGTACTATGAAATGCAAAGGTCCAAAGTAGACCCCTTAGGCCAATCAGTGGGAGTTAGGTGTCTAAACACATTTTGAGATTCTGCCCTTAAGATCTGAGCAAGAGCAGATAGAGACTTGTTGGGAGGGGCAGAGGGAGGGAGTGAGAATTCAGTGTAGTCTATAGGGAAAGGCAAGTTACCAGGACAAAGGAAGTTTAAAGGAGAATGGAAATGTGGCATGGATGCTTGAAAAATGAGGAGACTTCTCTGTCAGTCAAGTACTTGACAATATATCTTTGACTTTTAAATGTTATTAAAATAGGTCTTTAAAAATTAATTTTGCATAATAGTTTTTATGATATCAGTTTTAGGAAACCGTGAATATTAGAGAGAGGCATGAACTTGAAAAGCAAAGTTTTCATTTGAAGGCACTTATAATGCCAAAAAGATTTGCAAGCTATACTAAGAATAAATAACTTTATTATGCAAAGACATGCACAGATGTCTAGCCCAAAGGCTCATGCTCAACATGAAGGATACAGTTACAAAGTTTGAAACACCTCACCTGCCTCAATCCTAGCATTTGGGGCCTCACTGTAGTTTAAAATTCAAATTACTGTATTCCGTGTAGCAGTTGAATGCCAACCATTGCCTGCTGTCCTGTGGCTGGGATCTAGCAGTTTCTACATATTTGTGGTTTGAAGACTTCAGTGAAGTCATCTAACGGCAGTGACCCAGTTTGTATTTTGAGGGTATCAGCAATTACTCAATTTGGTTGTCTATGTAAAAATGAAGCTGAATTTTAAAGCTGTATTATTAAAAAAAATCCTTATTTCTGGCTTTTTCCCCCCACTTTTTATTTAAACCTGATGAGGTAATAACACAGAAGCATTACTGATTGTCAGAAATTAATACACCAGGCCTTCAGTTACTGAGTTTTGTAAAGGTGCATGTGTGTACAAGCTTTTGCAGAACCAGTACTTTTTTTTTAAGAAAGGGTTGCTTTGTGACCGTGGGAACTACTATTCCTGGTGCCAGAGCACTGTTACTCTTCCCAGAGAGATTTTCCAAATAGGAATGCTTTGAAAACCTAAATCCATGTGGAAAGAATTATCTTTTAATTGTCTCTTGATAAAGTTCATTGTCCAATATACATAATGCTTCAACATTTAAAGCATATTAAAGCATACCATAATGTGGTATCATGGCACTGATTCCCTCTTTTTTTAATCAGAATTCCCCAGTAGGATTATTGTGGTCATATTAACACATAGGCAGACAGAAATATCATGAAGTTGAGTGTAACGACTTTCTTTCTTTTCTGATTTTCTTTTTAATGTCAATGCCTTTGAGAGCTATACTTCAGTGACTTGAACTACAAAAACTTCCTTGGGAATGTGCTGGACATTCCTG
>NW_005842179.1:80188-132769 GCF_000455745.1 Alligator sinensis
ACATCACATGGTTGATGCTGAGATACTGCTACAGTGAAGCTTGGCAATGTAAAATAGACATATTAGTAACTTGCAGGATTGTAATAATTATCCTAGAAAGGTTGTTACATACTTTTCACTGAATTTCTGTTAATATAACTTGAAAATCCAATATGTTGAGTCACTGAAGTATCTGGTTAAGGCACGTAGTGATGACATGTAATAACCCTGCAATTCGTGTTTGCAGCCCCAGATTTGACTACACTGACTTTTAAAAAGACTTACAGTATTTTTCCTCTACGTTGCTTTTGGAGTTAAGAGTAAGTAGAGGAAGAAGAAAATTTCTTTGGTCGTCATCTTTTCATAGGCTTTGGTTTCTCACCTGTTATAAACAAAGGACTAAGAGTCTTAGGCTTGTTTTAAATTTTATTCACAAAATGATCAGGCTTGAATAATTATTGGCATTCTTAAAATAGTAATATGAATAACAAGGTGCCCAACAGCTTGTAATAGGCATATAAGTTCTTAGTAAAGAATTAGACATTTAGGTGCCTTGAAAAATACTCTTATGACACCAACAGTATTAAAATTGCCAGCTACAGGGAGAGTTGATGGTTAAAATGAATTCTAAACTGTATTTTCCTAAGTAAGTACAAACAGTGAGCCGCAGTCAAGTCCATAGTAAAACTGCTATTATATATAAAACAATTGCAGCAGTCAGTGCATAAAGCAGTATAAAAACACAGTGGTAATAGCTTGCAACAGGAACAGGTATTTCCATCTTAACAGAAGAGATTAAAAATATTGTGAAAAATGAACATTTGATGATGTTTCACCTATAATCAGAACAAAAACTATGACATTATACATTTACTGCTAATTTGTTAGTTAGTAATATACAATAAAGGCAAAATGCGCACAGAGTCATGTACCCAGGAGGGGCTTTGGCACAGCAAGCAAAGCCGATGCTGTCTTGCTCTTTTAGTCTTTCAGCCAGTGTTGCACTGTTTCCATCAGGACTTTGGACTGATGAACCTAGAATAGAAGAATTCATATGCAGACATTACATATCTTTGATATTTGTTGATGGATATAGATGTACATTTGATTTAAGTGGGTCAGGACTTAAGTCAGTTTTATGGAATACTTTAATAAAATAAGGGAAAATTCATTTCTGCTTTCCCTTAGTTTTTGTTTGAAGTATAGTACTCGTTCAGGTGCTTTTCCCTGTGACCATGTGGTGGGAGAGCTGCCAAATCCCCCCTTTCACTCACACTCCCAGTGCCAAGTGCTACCGAAGCCCCATGTCCGTAGGCTGGGGCAAGTGGCTCCACAGGCCAGATCTAGCCCATGTTCTAAGGTGTACAGTTTCTTTCTGAAACTGATGACAGCTTTTTCATGGCCATTGTTGCATCTAGTATTGCAAGGAGCAGTGAAATCAACAGGTTTTTGGTCCATTTCATTGTGACTGTGTAGACCAGTGATTCTCAACTGGGTGACATGACACTGTTAGGTGTGCTAGCATGCAGCATCTACAAACATTCACTCTCCCAGGGTAAACTCTTTTGGGACTGATTTAACCCTGTTTTTTCCAGGTTATTTTTTTTTCCTGGAGTGGCCATTTTTACTCTGGGAGATAACCTGAACATCTGTATACTCGTAGATTCTTCTAGGAGAGAAGCCACTCTCCTAGGAGAAACGGAATGTCTGTATGACGGCAAGATTCATATGATAATTAGGGATTTCAAGTAAAAACCCACAGTGTTAAAAATGTTGTGGCTGGTTTTGGTTTTTCTGAGTTCTGTGCAACAGAAAGGTTCTCTATTATTTTTGGTAGCTAAAAAGAACAAGTGGAAGCTAAGAACCAGCATTTTCCAAGGAGTGCCTTAAGACTATCAGGGTGCCTTGAATATATAAAAGGTTGAGAACCACTGGTATAGAGCAAATGGTGCTATTTTCATGCAGCCACTTAGGAAAGCAGTATTCAAGGTATTAATTAAGGAAGAAGACTTGAATAATAAAAGCTGAGGAAACGATAGAGTAGCCGTTTTCATTCTCTTCTGTGTCACCCTCAGAAGTCTGTTAGACCAATATGAAGATTTTTTCAATAGAAGTAGCAGGAGGACTATGGAGAGACGATAGAGAAAAGTATTTTTCTCTCTTTTAGAAGCTAGAAGACAGTAAAACTTCGAAGTTATCAAATGCTTGCTAGCTAGAGTCTGAAATTGAAGATTGAGTGGGGGAGGGTTCCCGGCATTTCCTGGATATTAATGTTCTAGTGCATGTGTGTATGGCTGCACTTCTCAAAACTGTACTGCCCCAGGATTTTGTTTACATTCTTTTTTTTCTTTTTTTTTTTTTGTATCTGCTTCTGGGAAGTAAGTTTAGATTTCAGGCTAGTAAGATCAAGAAAAAGTTAACTTGATTCTGCCTTTATGTATGTCTCTAAGTTTGCTTTTCCTTCATCATTGTTTGTTGAATTTGTAAATTAGGCAATACAAATTGTGCAGTTCTTACATTTCACCATTTTTGCTTATACTGTATTTTGTTATTCTTGTTGTTGGGCTTTTATTATAAAAGAAAATGTGCTGATGAATTTACTCAAGCTTGTAGGTTGTAGCCGTGTTGGTCTCAGGACATAGGCGGACAAGTTTCTTTGGGTAAATCCAATATCTTTTATTAGAACAATTCAAATGGCTGGAAACTTTCTTCTTTGCAAGCTTTTGGGTACAAATACCCTTTGTCAGGCTGAGGAAGCATCTGCAGATGAATTTGCCCTTTAAAAAAAAAACAAACCAACTAATATAAGCCCAATGTTGACAAGGAAGAAGCCATATAAAGTTTTCCAGTGGTACAGTGAGCCCTCCTCTGGGGAGAGGAAGGATTCTTTTCCTGGAGCTCCCCCATCTCGCAAAAAAGGCGGAGATGGAACTGGGACTAGCTACCCGGATTGAGGACAACAGGAAGTCCTTTTTTAAATACATAGGGGGTAAAGAGAAGGTACCGGGTAATGTGGGGCTGCTGCAAGACACTCTAGGAAATCTGGTCGTCGTACCAGACGACAAAGCTAACCTATTTAACAGTTTCTTTGCCTCCATTTTCCTGAGCAGGGATTGGGTCACCCCCCCACCGGGACCCCCATAGATCCCAGGGGAGGCGCACCCAGGCCTAGGGTCAGTGAGGATCTGGTCCGGGAACTTCTGGAGGGACTGGATGTATTTAAATCAGCTGGTCCTGACAATCTCCACCCCAGAGTGCTGAGGGAATTAGCAGAGGTCATTGCGGGACCCCTGGCACGGCTTTACAAGCACTCATGGTGCTCTGGTGTGGTGCCAGAGGACTGGAAAAGGGCGGAATTTAGGAAGGCCTTTGACGCTGTCTCTCACCCCATTCTCATTAAAAACTAGGGGACTGTGGCATCGACACCTACACAGCCAAGTGGGTCACTAATTGGCTGGAGGGCTGCAGCCAGAGAGTGGTGGTGGACGGGTCTTATTCGACCTGGAGGGATGTGGGCAGTGGGGTCCCCCAGCGCTTGGTCCTCGGGCCTGCACTGTTCAACATCTTCATCAGTGACTTGGACGAGGGGGTAAAAAGCACCCTTTTCAAATTCGTAGATGACTCTAAGATGTGGGGGAAGTGGGCAGGCTCAAAGGGAGGAATAGGCTGCAATCAGACCTAGACAGGTTACAGGGGTGGGCGGATGAGAACAGGATGGGTTTCAGCACTGACAAGTGTAGGGTAATGCACCTGGGGGGGAAGAACCAGCAGCGGACCTACAGGCTGGGGAACTCCCTTCTTGTCAGTGCAGAGGCAGAAAAGGATCTTGGAGTCATTTTTGATGCCAAAATGAACATGGGCCGACAGTGTGGGGATGCAGTCAGGAAGACTAACCGTACCTTGTCGTGCATCCACAGATGCATCTCAGGCAGGTCCAAGGAGGTGATCCTCTCCCTCTATGCGACACTGGTCAGGCCACAGTTGGAGTACTGCGTCCAGTTCTGGGCGCCACACTTCAGGAGGGATGTGGACAACATGGAGAGGCTCCAGAGGAGGACCACTCGCATGATCAGGGGCAGCAGGGCAGGCCCTACGAGGAGAGGCTAAGGGACCTGAACCTGTTCAACCTGCTCAAGAGAAGGCTGAGGGGGGATCTAGTGGCCTGTTACAAACTAGTCAGAGGGGACCAGAAGGCATTGGGGGAGTCCCTGTTCCCCCGAGGACTACCAGGAGTAACTAGAAATAATGGTCACAAGCTGGCAGAGGGTAGATTCAGACTAGACATCAGGAGGTGCTACTTCACCGTCAGGGCAGCTAGGATCTGGAACCAACTTCCAAGAGAAGTGGTGCTCGCTCCTACCCTGGGGGTCTTTAAGAGGAGGCTGGATGAACACCTTGCAGGGGTTGTTTGACCCCAGTACTTTTTCCTGCCATGGCAGGGGTTGGACTTGATGATCTGCTCAGGTCCCTTCCGACCCTACCAACTATGAAACTATGAAAATCACTGCTTGATCATGAAATGGTCAGTAACTTTTCTCTGACTTTAATTTTTTACAATGTCTTGTCAAATTCAGATTCAGGAGGGCATTATTCAATCAGTTAACATTTTGTTCATGTTGGGAAGGGTATTTTTCCTTAACTTAAGACTAGAATTTCTTAAATAAAAGTTCGGATTCTATGGAAATTGAGCATATCACTGCCCTCCCCTCATGGTGCCTTGCAGAAGTTTTCAATTCTTGCCACTGGAAAGCAGATTAGAGGATTTATCAAGGCATGCTTATATAACAGGGGCGGGCAATTATTTTGGGCAGAGGGCTGCTTACTGAGTTTTGACAAGCCATCAAGGGCCGTATGACAGGCAGCCCAGGGCAGATAAATATGAATTTTCTAAATTTTTTAGGGGCCCCGCGGGCTGGATAGAATAGCCTGGTGGGCCACATCCGGCCCCTGGGCCGCATTTTGCCCACCCTTGTTATATAGACATGCTTATACAGGCACACTCTTTAGTAAGATGTAAGCAGTGTGAATAACTTTTAGGCCAGAAGGCTAATAGACAAAACTGGGTTTCGATGTGTAAACAATATGTAACTAACTGAATGAAATGGGAAACTTGATATAGGTTGCACGATGAGGTGTTTTAAAAAAAATAAAACCAACACATCTTTTAAGTCCGTAACCATATTCCAGTAGCTTTAGGTCAGGGATGGGCAAAGTCTGGCCCATTTCCCAGCAGCCCCTGCCCACGTTCCGGCTGATCTCCAGGGAGACCCCAGGAACTGTGGGGCCGTGATAGCGTAGGGCCAGGATCTCCATGGAGGGACCGGTCTGAGTGGCACTAGCAGAGTGTGTGGCTGGGTGGAGAGCTGCTCCAGGGCTGGGATCTTGTGGTGGTGACAGCGCAGGCTGGAGCTGGGGCAGAGCCATGATCTGTTGCTCCAGGTGTGTGTAGGCAGCGGATTGTGGCTCTGCCCCGGCTCCAGTCCATGCTGTCACTGCCGCAAGATCCCAACCCTGGAGCAGCTTCCAGGCCAGCTGCACGCTCTGCCCATGCCGCTTGGGCCAGTTTCCATGGAGACCCTGACCCCATACTGTCACAGCCCTGGTGTTACTGGGGTCTCCATGGGGACTGGCCAGAGTGATGCAGGCAGGGGCTGCTGGGAAATAGTCTGGCTATCAGCTGGATCTGCCATTTTGCCCACCCCTGCTCTAAATCCTGAACTTGCAATAAGATTCACACGTGAGAACTTAGTGAAGCAATGAACATGATTTTTTCTCTTTTTTTTTTCTTTGGTTTCAGGTACATTATTTGTCCCTGCCTAATAATGGAAATAATTATTGCTAACTTTGATTTTTTTTTTTTTTTTTTAATTGGGAATCCTCCAGCACTTTCTTTTATTTCAGCTGTTGGAATTGAGAGGCTGCATGAGGATTTCAGCTTTCATTTAAGAAAAAAAGGTTCTAGTTCTCGTGCCAGCGGAGAAACACATGAACATATGAATCAGGTGCCCCCTGAAGGCAAAGGGGTGTAGGTTGTAGCAGTGTTGGTCTAAGGGCAAAGGCAGATAATGTTTTTTTGGGTAAATCTGCTATCTTGTATTAATTGATCTAATAAAAGTTATCAGATTTACCCAAAGAACCTTGCATCCCTGAAGGCAAATACATTTTTAATTCTTTTTAATGTTTGGGTCTGGCAATAGTGCATAAAAGCGTTTTGCCTGATGCAGGTTGCATTTATCCAATAAAAAAGATGTTTTTCTTTTAATATGAGTAGTAGGTTCAATGTATTATACAAATACTGTAAAAGTAGCTTAAGATGAGTTACCCATACAGTGATACTGAGATCTCTGTGGTTTCAAACCTCAAAATGCACTGAAGTTTGAATGTCAGTCAGAGTGTTATAGAGGGATTCAGGTTTGTTAGACAAAAATGTCTGCATTTAAAAAAGAAAATAATTCAGAAAGTTGGTGTAAAACTCAGCACTGATTAGATATTAATGTGTGGCATAAACCGTCAAGGTAGAACCAGCCTGCTTTCCTTGAGGTCTTTGGAAGCCTTCCAGGATCCTCTCTCCAAATCCTGGAATTCACTGGCCTCCCATTCTTTATTATCCATTCTGTATATTAGTTGGCCCTTAGGCAGAACAGTAAGAATGAGGCCCATTGTGATAGATGCTGTCCAGACACAAAGTAGTACTACTATACCATGCCTGCCTCCAATTGTATTTAGTCTATGCAGACCTTCCCGGGGTGGAAGAAGCACAGGGAGAACAGTCGATGTTAGTTTCACAACTTTCTTTTTGCCTCTTATTGACTATAAATTGCTTGTCTTTACTCCTCAGGCCCTTAAGAGCCTTCATACACTCTGCATGTCATCTTGCAGTTAGTGTTGAGAAGGTAACTTTTGTCTCAGGTTGAGACAAAATACCAGAATAATTTATTTACTTGTTCTATTTTCAAGCAGATACCTTGACACTTTCTGCCATGTAGCCCCTTATGCTTTGAAGGAGATTTCCATCAAAATATCTCATTATTTTTCTTCAGTTCCGTCCTGCAAGTTTTATTTTGCCATGATATGTACAAAAAAGAAACTTAGGACTTTGTTGCTGGTGGACTGAGCCCACTGCCTGTTTTGTCTCTGTGCTTTTTATTTCCACACCCATCTGTGTATCTATTAATTGTCTCTTGTATTTGGATTGTAGAGTCCTGGGGCCTCTTTTTTTTTTTTTTTTTTCTTTCTTTTTTTTAACTGTTTTCATGATGACTAGTGTAGTAGTGTGCTGGTCCCTGCTAGGGCTCTTAAGCACCATGGTAATAGAAATAATAATTATTTTAGTTGAACGTCATTATTTTGGCATTTACCTTGCTGTGAAAATGGATGAATGAAATGCTCTTAAATTGATCTCCAGAGAAGTCTAGCTGTAAGGAGTTGAATAGATGGTATTAAAATAATAATTAAAATGTGAACTGCAAAGTCGATTGAATAATTCTAGCTTTGTTATAATACTCTAACTCTTTACTTTAAATATACTTGAAGAATCGCACAACTGCAACTTCAGCCATTACAGTAGATACCCAGTGAACATTAACAGTTGTTTTTTTTTTCTTTTTCTACTACAAAAAATACATATATATTAAAAAATTACTTGCTTAAAATTTAAAAATGTTTGACCAGTGAATAAAGAGCAGGTAAATATTTTTATTTCTGTCTGTTTTGCTTTATGTGACCTAAAGAAGCAGATTTGAATCCTTCCACAGAACCTCAGAATCTTCTGCAAAATACATTTAAGCCATAGACTTAATTCCATAGTTTTCTTCTCTTTTCTCATATGAGCACAATAGCCATGTTTAAAATTTTAAAACATTTTTTTGACTGAGATCAGTGGTAACATACCATCATAGATGTGAAACTTCTTTAAAAATGCAATTGGTAAAAAGCATAACAAAAGTAGAGACTAACATTTTCATTTTAGGTAACTTTTTCTTTTGTCATCCTCTTGCTAGAAAATAAATGTTCCATTTCTACTGTTGATGACTGATGAGGATTTGCAATTTAACTAAAACCGGATGCTTCCTTTTCAGAGTTTTAAAGTAACTTGATATCCGTCAAAGTGATGACAAAGACTGAAGTGGTAACTCAGTGTGAAAAGGATGTCAGTAAATGGAAAACTGTAGCCTGGGGGCTTTTTTTGTGTGCGCACAATTTTCAGGCTCGGCAAAGGAGTGGGGGAGATGGATGAGAGACTAAAGGAAAAAAAAAAGCCTGTAAAACTTGTAGTATAAGTAGTGAAAATAAATGCTTAAAGATTATTCTTGGGACAATGAATCAAAGGAAATGAAACAGACCATAAATGTAAATGGTACAGAAGCATGCTTGAAAGAACAGATTTGCATTTTTGTTGGTTGTCTATTTTTTTCTTAGACTGTCCCATATATAGTCATAACTTTGCTGCATTGTCTTTTAGATGTGACCACTGAAATGAAACATGTACAATATTCATAGTTCAGAATTTCTATTAAGTACTAACAGCACATGCCCACAGCCCTGAAACATCATTTCATCTCTGTTAATGCTACTATTCATCTGCTTAGCACTTTCCAGTTACAGAAAAGTATATAAGTAATATCTTCAAATTGGGAGTAATGGGGAAACTGGAGCACAGGGATTATTAAATGCCTGACTCTTTCATTGTAATAAATGGGAATCTTTGGATTGACTGGAATGAGCTTCTGGCCTGGTCCTGGCCTGGTATTTAGGCACTGATTCCAATTGAAATGAATGGGAGCCTAAATACTTTGTGCATCTGGGCTTTAGGAGCATTTATACTCATTTATTTGTCTTCTCTGACGTGCTGGAGATCTGGCATGCCAGAGCAGACTCAATCGAGTCTGCTCCACATGAGCTGAGGTGCCCGGCGCTGCCTCTAATACATTTGTATAAATGGCAAAATGCACATCAGCACTGAGAAAATGGCAGCAGTGCACTTTTGAACTAAAACACCTTTGATGCATTTTAGTTCAAAAGCATGCCGCTACCATTTTCTCAGCGATGGCATTTTGCCATTTGTACAAATGCACGAGCAGTAGAGCCAGGTGCTTTTGAAAGTGCCCGGTGCTACAGCACAAATGTGTGCAAATACCTTAGGTGACTCTTCCAGGGTTGCATTGTGCATCGGTAGCAGAACTGAAAATAGACTCTGTAACGTGAAATTTTTAAAAGAGCTTGTCATTGGCCTAACTCGCTCTTATTGTAGTCAACAGAAATAAAGTTAGACCTTGCTGTGTGCTCAGGACACAGTCTCTACTGCTTCCCCTCTCTGGTTTCTGTTAAAGTGTTTTGTCCTTTCTTTCTTTTTTTTAAGTTATCAAACTTGTTTCAGCTCCAGTTCAGTGTGAATGCCAGCTGATTAAATGCCTAAGTAACTGTGCCTTTCTCAAATGTTGCTGATTTAGGATCCAATTCACATTTGTTGCAGGACATGGTGCAGACACATGTAATGATTGAACCATTCTCAGAGCTCAGTTGGGTGAAGTGTGGTGGCTCTGACACCTGGGGCAGGGGGACAGGGGTAGGAGACCAAGCACCCAGCCCAGCATGCTTCACAATGGGTGAGTAGGGGGAAAGTGCTCTCATGCTTTTAGGGCCCCTTTTACTTTCCCTTCTATCCTAAACATGAGTTCAGTAAACTTTCAACCTGCCAGTGACTGAAGCCTGCAGTGTACTTGCGTGACTTGGGGAGCGGGGGGGTGTGGGTGCTTGTTCCCATGCTTTTTTGTTTGCCAGGGGCTGCGGGGGCATAATGAGGGGCTGCAGTCAGGTAGGGATTAAGGACACTGCTGGTTGTTAGAAAAATAGGTTTTATTTACCAAGCAGTGCAAGGGAGCCTATAGGTTTAAAAAAAAATGCCAACAAAAAGGTGAGGAGCCATTTGTAGAAATGAGGTGGGTGAGGAGCAGTGTGGTGTGGGATGGTTAGGAGACTGACCACAGATCACTTGGTGTCTGCACTTAACACTGAACTGGTTCAAAATAGTTCTTGAATTTCCAGGCATGCTTTTGAGCCATTCCAGATAGATTTTGAATGGTTTGACAGGCTTTATATGCTGTCTGCTTCAGGCTTAAATCATATTTAAATCATTTAAAATGCTATGTCTGTCCATGCCCTTTGTGTATATGGGACTGAGTGGCACTTCCTGCCATTCACATATCATGTTGCCCCTAAGGGGTTTGTCACTTTATCACTAGTTTGCAGTGTATAGGTGTTTGTTCCTTCATTGGATCAGCAAAGATAGGTCTCTGTATATCTCTTCCAGCTGATTTAGTGACGTTTCTCCTGGTTCAGTACATTGTAACTTGAATTTATTTTAATTTGTTAAACTGATTTTTGTTACAATCAAATGAAAGGCTTTTAAGTTCATTAACACGTAAAATTATTTCTGCTCCCTGACTCTCATTATAGTATCTTGTGATGGTAGTAATATGCTGTCTTCAAGAATATTCAAGGTCTTTAGTGGAAAGTTTTACAATGTTTGATTTCCTGCCATATATCTTCAGGTGCTGTGTTAAGGGTAAGAACGAAACAAGGAAGTGCTCAGGCATGTTTGTTCATTTTTTAGAGGCATGTTCTCCATATTTCTGAATCGTTTCTGTAGAAGAGTAACCATACCAGATTAAAATACTGATAGTAAATAGTTTTGTCGTGTTTCTTATGGGCTCAGTGCAATTTCAGTGCATCTCTCTCCTCACCTATCCAAATTTAAAAACTATTTCAGTTTTTAGTGTACCTAATAATTAGGGCTGTGTGAAGTTGTGGGGTGTGGGATGCGGGTGCAGCAGCGCTGGGAGTGAGGACTCTGCCCTGCTGCCGCTTGCCCCCTTCTGCCCGGAGCAAGCTGCACCCACATCCCGCCACCCCCATCTCGGCTGGGCAAGTGGCATCAGGGCATAACCCCTGCTTTGAGCGCTGCTGCGCGGCCCCCATCCCAGCTGGGCAGCTTGTCCCAGCCCCAATCCCTTCCTCCCCCATGCCCCTGCCCTCCCCCCTCCGCACACCACAACAGACTTACCAGCTGGAGGCAGCTGTGTCCAATGTGGTGAGGGCTGCTTCCTGTTTAGTCTACAGCCAATCTCTGAAGCGGCGCCGAATCTTCAGATCTGATTCAGCCAAATTGAATTGGGACAGTGATACAAATCTCCAAATCGATTCACTTTCCTTCTGAATCAGCTTAATCTGAATCCAAAGCGAATACTTGCCACTTTGCACAGGCCTACTAATAATACTTTGGGGCATTCTTCCATTTGACATAACACAGCATTACTTAGTCCCCTCTATCACAAGCCAGGAGAAGTTGAACAAACAAATACATTCATTCCTGTAAATGCTGCAGTTAGAAAATGTACAGCAAACCTAAAATATCAACATCCAGGTATTCAGCAGCCCTTAACTGAAAATACAGGCCTGGTTCTGTGTTTCTGGAATATTCTGTAGCTCATTTTGATATTAATGAAGTGTTGGGATGCACAAAAATACACGATAATAACAATAAACATGTCACTTACGGAAAATAAAGATTTGGAAGTTGAATTGGAGTGTGCAGCCATTTTGAGCTCTTCAGTATGTCTGTTATTATGGCTGAGTCAGCCAGTTACCTAAGTGCAGATAAAACTAATAAATATATTAAAAAAGCCTCACGTTGTGACCCTGAGGATGAAAGCTGCTGTTCTACCATTTTAGTTGTTCAGTGACTTCTGTGCAACTCTGAACTTAAAATTAAACATTCTGCTTGGCTTCTGGCATGGCCAGTGCTTTTTTTTTTTCTTCTTCAGCTCCTGATTGGCTCGTCTGAAAATTCCGTAACAGTCGTGGATGACCCTTGTCAATGTAGGCAGACACGGCCCTTTGGGTAAATCCGATATCTCTTATTAGACCTTGCACCCGAAAGCTTGCAAAGAAGAATTTTGCAAACTATGTGAGTTGGTCTAATAAAAGATATTGGTTTTACCCAAAGAACCTTATCTGCCTATGTCCTTAGACCAACACGGCTACAACTACACCTTTGTCAACGTGTATTTTCCTTTTCTTTGTCAATGTATATTACAAATTACAATAAAAATGGCATTCAAAGATTGGTTCAGTTGCCCACAACTTTAATTTGCCTTCCTTGTAAATATGCATTTTGATATCATTTTAGTTGCATGATCACATACTGTTATTCTTTATTGCATCCTTGCCTTATTTAGTAAACATTTTTGGTGAATGAGCAGCTTATTGAGTATTTTTTGTCCTCCTTTTTCACTGTATGACTTCATGCTTTATACATTGAACACTATCCAAGACCTGCAGTGAATGCATAATTAATCATTTCCCCGTGGGCTTTTTTTCTTTGTGGTCTTAGTGTAGTATTGCTGGATTGGCAAACACTGGATAAAAGCAGGGAAATCCAGGAGAGCCTAGAGGAGAAAAGAGAGGCTTACAAGCTGTGGAAGCAGGGGGCAGCCACCGACAAGGAGTATACCTGCTTGGCTCGCACTTGCAGGGAAGCAGTGAGGAAGGCCAAAGCAGAAACAGAACTGAGGCTGGCAACAAAGATTAAGGGTAACAAAAAGTACTTCTTTAAGTACATAGGGAACAAGAAGAAGGCGCAGGGTAACAGGGCTGCTACAGGATGGACTAGGGCAACTCATAACAGATAGGATGGACAAAGCTGAGCTCTTAAATGATTTCTTTGCATCTGTGTTCCTGGACACAGATACCAGCACACCTCCCAATAAGACTTTTTAGTCTGGCGTTGAGATAACAGTCCACCAATGGTCAGCATTGACTTAGTGAAGGGTCACTTGGAGAAGCTGGACGTATTCAAGTCGGCAGGCCCCAATGATCTTCACCCGGGGTACTAAAGGAATTGGCCAGTGTCATAGTGAAACCACTGGCGCAACTGTTTGAGTGCTCGTGGCACTCAGGACAGGTCCCGGAGGACTGGAAAAGGGCCAATGTGGTCCCTATTTTCAAGAAGGGGAGGAAGAAAGACCTGGGTAATTACAGGCCAGTTAGCCTCACCTCTATTCTTGGCAAAACCTCAGAAAAAATCATTAAGGATCACATTTATGGGGGACCAGCAGGTTACACAATGCTAAGGGACAACCAGCATGGGTTTATTGCAGGCAGATCCTGCCTGACTAACCTGGTTTTTTTTAATGACCAGGTCACAAAGTGCTTAGATGCAGGAGTTGAGATAGATGCTATTTACTTGGATTTTAAAAAGACTTTCAACACAGTGTTGCATCCAATTCTTATAAATAAACTGAGTAGCTGTGATGTGGACTCTTTCACAGTAAGGTGGGTGGAAAACTGACTTATGGGGTGCACCCAGAGAGTGGTGGTGGATGGGTTGGTTTCTACCTGGAGAGATGTGGGCAGTGGTGTCCCCTAAGGCTCTGTCCTTGGACCGGTGCTGTTCAATGTCTTCATCAGTGATTTGGATGAGGTTGTAGAAAACACCCTGTCCAAATTCACAGACTACACTAAACTATGCGGTCTAGTAGACACACTAGAGGGTAGGGAGGGAATTCAGGCAGATTTGGACAGACTGGGAAAGTGGGCGGGTCAGAATAGGATGCAGTATAACAAAGATAAGTGCAAAGTGCTGCACCTGGGGAGGAAGAATCACCAATACACCTACAAGACTGGAAAGTACCATTCCAAGTAGCACAGCAGCAGAAAGGGATCTTGGAGTCATAGTCCACACACAAATGAACATGAGACACCAATGTGACGGGGTAATAGGTAAGGCTAACCGCACTCTTTCTTGCATTAGTAAGTGCATCATGAGCAGGTCTAGGGAGGTGATACTTCCCCTCTATATGGCGTTGGTGAGGCTGCAGCTGGAGTACTGCATCCAGTTTTGGGTGCTGCACTTTAAGAGGGATGTGGATAACCTGGAAAGGGTTCAGAGGAAGGCTGCTTGTATGGTTGAGGACCTGTGGGTAAGATCATATGCAGACAGATTGAGGAACTTGAATCTCTTTAGCCTCCACAAGAGAAGGCTGAGAGGTGATCTTGTGGCCGTCTACAAGCTAATCAGGGGGGAGTCAGCAGGGAATAGGGGATACTCTGTTTAGCAGGGTGTCCCTCGGGGTTACTAGAAACAACGGCTGTAAACTGAAGGAGAGCAGATTTAGATTGGACATCAGGAAAAAATTCTTTATGGTGAGGGTTGCCAAAATATGGAATGGGCTTACTTAACCCCAGCGTTCTTTCTTGCCCAAAGCAGGGGGGTCAGACTAGATGATCTAATGGGTCTCTTCTGACCCTAGAAATCTATGAAATCTATGAAAACACAGTAACTACTCATGTTAATATAATAAAAATTGTTCCTTGTTGCAAAACAAATATAGTATTGGAAATCAATTTCACTAAAGGTTAAGTTAAGTGACTAATCTAGAACACGTAACACAGTAGTTCTCAACCTTTTTAGACTCAAGGCACCCCTCGGAAGATGCCAGCTCTTAGCTTTCACTTGTTTGCTAGAAAAATGATAGGGCATATTTTCTGTAGCAAAGAACTTGGACCACAACAGGCTATAAAGTTTTTAACAGTATGGATTCCTATTCCTGGGTTTATTTTGCTAATTGTGTTTGCAGACCTACTAGTGCAAACATTGTGTGGTGCACCCTTGAAAGGCTTTCAGGACGCCCCAGGATGCCATAGCAGCCTGGCTGACAATTGCTGATGTAACATACAAGTGCAGTGATTTAGATGAGTTTAGAGACTACATTCAGAAATAAATGACTGACAAATACAGTTCTATTTCCCCTTTCTTCAGTGCATGGTCAGGTGATACAGTTATAGTAAATTAAACATTTGGGGGAACTTACAATGTGTGAAGATCTTCTCTGGTAACTTTTCTATTTCCACAATGTCATAGAAACTGGAAGTTTAACAGTGGTGATTTAAAAGTTGTTTCACTCGGGTATAAAATATCTTAGTTTAGTTCCCACTTACCGTGGCTGGAGTGCGTACACAAAACAATTAAAATAGATCAGAAGATGTGCTGCAAGTTGTCCTCCTCTTTAACTCAATATAATTGTTAAGCCTGTCTGTACCCTCAGTGTTTGTGTTGTCACTTGTTATGTTCCCCTCTGGGTTGGACCCTTCTGTCTGAATAATCTATTTCTGATATTATAACACTTGAGATGGAATTTTGACCTTTTAAAATATGATATAAACAAGTTGGTTGCTTCCTTGTCTCTTACAATGTATCAAATAAATATTAGAGCAGTTGAATTTATCGTTTTTATACTTTAAAAGATGTTAAGCTGGTGGGGCTGGGGGTAGCCTCCACTGCACGGGCATCCCAGGGCAAGCTGCGGGCTGGCATGGGATGGGGGTGCCCCAGCGCTACCCAGCAGGGCCAAAGGACCCATTGTCGGCTGGACAAAATCACTCCAGGGGCCAAATGTGGGCTGTATTTTGCCTACCCCTGGGTTAAGCGCAGCAGGACATTGGTAGGTAACATATAGGACATGTACTGCCTATGGTTTATCAATTTCTGGGTAAGCAGAAGTCTAGTCTTTAAATTAAAATATGCAAGAATATATATTTTTAAATTACTACATGAATGGAAAGGGATAAGAGAATGTCACTAACATAAAGCCTGGTAGAATTAGAGAAGCAATGTGACAAAAACTGTGAGGCAGCTTGATTGAGCCCTTTGCTGTAAATATCTTAGTATAAGCTGTTCTGTAGCATGTCACTTAATACTACTAATATTGCTTAGTTACCTGATTTAGTGTTTATTTCTTTGGTTTGAGAATAGAGTATCCACAGGGGAGAGACATCAGCCATGTGTATTCATTAGAGAGTATTATGGATTTGCATGTAAACTACAACCTTTTTTTTCTTGAGAAATAAATCAGGGGCTTCAAAACACTTTTTTTGTAGAAGATTATTCCTTCTTCAGAGTTAAGCAGGGGAGCTATTTATGTAACTTGAGAGTTTAACTTGGCTTATACTTTGAAATGTTCAATGTCTAAAGAAATCAATGTAATCTTAATCAGATTTCAGGAGGAATTGTGCTTCTAATTTAATGAGAACCTGTAGAGGAGTAATCATCTTTGCTGTTAGCTACAAACCCCCAAATTTCATCTTCTATGTGGATTTCTCTAAAAAGGGGCAAGGACAAACAAAATATACATTTTTCCAGAGTTTTTACTTGGGTGTAACTACTTATCTTATTGCTCATATAAAGGTTGCTCACAGTTCAAGATACTAATTTATGTTCAAACTTACTGTGTAATTTCGGGTTTAAATGCTTCATGTAAATTGCATATAATATGTTTTTGCATAAAGGAAAAAATAGTTATTAAACATATTTTGAAGATGTTTTACTTTGTGCCTGCCAGTGTGTCCATCCGTACGACTACTTCAGTTTGGGTGTTGGTATTGAACTATTTTAAATTGGTGTGTAATTTGATTCAGTTGGCTTCAGCATTAGACTGCTAAGTGTAATCACAGTGAAGTTGTACTGTATCGGATAATCAGCAAATCCTAGATTTGATTACGTTCTTGTTTGTATCACTGTTTTCTGCTGATCATTCTCTCATTTATGGTTGAAAGCATCTTGGTCAATGAAACATCTCCCAGAAAAGGTTGTAGTTTCTTTTTAGATCATATCTACCATGTAATTGTTAGCTGTGGTTGCATCTCATACAACTGTCCTGTTGCCCCTGGTTTAACCACGGGTATAAAGCTCTGAAATTCCAGCATAGACCAGGGACATTGGGACAGATTTTTAAAGTTGGATTAGGTGCTTATCTGCATCTTTAGGTGTACATGGGGTTTCTAGGAGTGTCTAATTCCCATTGATTTTGTCACACTAGGCCTTTATATCTGCTTGTAGTATGAGGAAGTACAATAGGGTTATACAGAAACTCGGGCAAAGAGGCCAGTCCCTTCTTTTTTCGTCAGTATATCTGAAACCCTTGTGCCACAAAGTATCCTTTTGTATTAAGAAACCAACTGTAACATTATTGTGATTATATTGTACATTTAATATTTTTCAGGCGCAGCTAGTTGATCTAAAATCTGAACTGACAGAAACTCAGGCTGAGAAAACAGTATTGGAAAAAGAGGTGCACGATCAGCTTTTGCAACTCCATGCCATCCAACTTCAGCTACATGCCAAAACTGGTCAGAGTGTTGATTCTGGGACTATTAAAGCAAAACTGGTGAGTATGGTAGATTAAAGAAAAAGCATGATTCTCCAGGCTACCTCTTTGATTGTGCCACAGGCCAGGTATTGAGGTTTTGAGCACATACTTATTTGAACACTTTCATTTTAAAATCAGTGAGCATATACATTCCATTTAATGTTTTTTATATGAATGCTTATAGTAAAATAAGTTAGGAACAAATTATACGTGGAAGATTGTACCAGAGAGAGAGATTTCCACTTAGTTTTCATTTATCAATATTCAGGGTTGCTGGCTAGCTATTTTGGAAGTGTGTAGATATAGCTTATCTTACAGAATAATCACTAATTATTATTTATATATCTACACGCACACATACACACAGAGTAAAAGTCATTCTGAAAGGGGAATTTTTGTGTCTTTTAATATTTTTATACTATATAAAAGCCTGAGAGAGATGTATGCACACTTGTTTTCAGTTTTAAAATATTAGTCTATTTTCTCTTTCCGCTAAAGGTTTACTCTAGAGGATTCAGAGAATTTAATAGGGAGTTTTCTTATTTGAAGAGGGCTGAATCTTTTAAAAACTCTTTAGTTGTTTGTCATGTACTTAACAAAAACAGTGTATTAAATACAATCAATGTCTGACAGGTTTGGACAGATGAATACTTTACACTCATATAAAAAATGTAGTGGATAGATGACACTGATTCTTAAACCAGGGTAATGTCATGCAATCCAGTAGAGAGTTGCCCTTGATGCGATGTGTTAAAGCTCTTATTAGTGTTAATTATAATAACATGCCTTTTGTCTGCCCATCTTAGGGTGGCCACTTACTACAGCCAAATAGACTGTTATGTTCTCCCCTACAACTTACTAGGGAGATGCATTAATAGCTGCCTAATGTGAACTACCCCAGGGTAGCTGCACATTTATCCATTTCTGAGCCTAGCATAATTTGCTCTGGCATACAAAATTAATGTAAATTATATTGGGATTTATGCTTGTCTGTCACTGTGCTGAGAGTTAATGTAAAAAATATCTGAGTCAGGTTTTAATTTTCTTGGAAGTAGGGCTAACAGTTCTTCAGTGGCTCATGGGAGTTTTCCTGGGAAAACAGGGTATAAAAGACATTAATGTAAGAACATGATATCTGAATGTACTGCAGAGAAAATGAAAAAGGGAACTTCCTTCTATTCCGTCTTCGTGGGAATGGAGGAAGGAAATTTATGTTACGTGGTGACAGACTGGAACCATCTAGTTCACAGTGGTTCCCCTTCCTTCATTGTATGAAATCAGAGTCCCAGGAATCTACCTCCCACCCCAATCTCATTGCTGAATAAAGCAGGTCTCCTGGAAAGACTCCTTAGGCCAATGATGACTTGTGAATCAGAACTTAAGAAACGGTGTCCAAAGCAATCAACGGCCATCAGTTGGTAACTGACACTATGGCTATGTGAAGTTTTGGTTTCTGATTCGATTCAGCCTGATTTGGCGGCTGAATCTCCAAATCTGAATCAAATCAGGAGACCCTTTAATCTCTCCAAATCGAATCGGAACCCTCCGAATCGATTCAAAGAGATTCGAAGATACCAAGCGGCTAGTGAATGGTCAGATGGTGGGGCGGATGGAGCATCCCACAGGAGTGTGTGGGGGGGTCCCCAGCAGAGCATTCAGGGACCCCCCCTCCCCGACTCAGCGACTGGTGCCTCCTGGGTCTGGGGGAGCACCCGGGTATTTCTGATCCACTTCCACGTCCACTGCTGAGCATGCCCCCCGCGCCCCCCCCCCACCCACCCCCACTCCGCGGGGGCCTCACCCGCTCCATCCACCCCACCATCTCAGCGTTCACGAGCTGTGCCTGGTACCTCGAGGTATGTAGAAAAAAACATTTAAAGCTGTGTCTATGGCTGAATTGCTGTTTCTTCGAATCAGCATCAAATCTTTAGATTTGGGTTTGTCCGAATCAAATTGGGACAGTTATCTGAAGCAACGAATCAAATCTCTGTCCCCTGAATCAGGCTGAATCTGAATCGAATACAGCCCACTTCTCACACCCCTAACTGACATACATATAGCTGTATTTTAACTGGCATCCAAAACATGAAAGACTCCAGCTCATTAAAAATTGCAAGGAAAATTATTTCATGTTGTTTCATGCTCTGTTCCAGCTTAGAGTAGCTTCTAAACGTAGTTCTAATACTTCATAAATCTGAGGCCCCTGCCACACATTAACCAGTTAATCATGTCTTAAGTTGTAACCTGGCCACACGTTAAAGCAATTAATGGTATCATAAAACAAGGAATGTGAAATAAGTTTGTGGCTGGTTCCTGTCACACCATTAATTGAACTTGTGGCCAGGTGTTTCCCTGTGACTGGGAGCCCACAGCTGATGGCACACCCACCTTCGGGGAAGCTCTATGCACTCCTGCTGCTAGGAGCCCCATCAGCTGATCCAGACTCCCAGCTATTGGAGAACACCATGCATTCCTGTGGCAGGGATCCCCATCAGCTCATCTGGGCTTCCAGCTGTGGAGGTGCACCATTCACTGTAGCTGCTGGAAGTGCTGTCAACTCAGGAGTCTCCCAGCTGTGTGAGCTTGCCACTTGCTGGTGCAGGGGGAGCGTGGGATCATGATCCCAGGCTTCCTCTGCACTGGCAGTAAGGCACCACGAGATCTAATACTCAGTCTCATAGTCGCACCTCCTACCATGCACGTGTGGTATGGCAGGAAGTGCAGTTGTGTGGATTGCCCATCAGACCCCATCAGTGGAGAGTGGCTTTTGCTGCATTGCACTGCAACGGAGTGGCAGAGTTGGTCAGGAGCAGCAGTGGTGGCCAGGTGCTAATACCCACCTGCCTCCAACCTGAGCGGTGTCATTCCATCCAGCCCCCTGCTGAAAAACATTGGTGACCCCTTATCTTACTTGATCTCCTCTTGTGTTAATGAGCTATACAATTTTCCTAAATTGATTATTGCCTCAAGTCCAATAGTTGTGGTTGAACTAGAGCAATCTATTCAAATTATTAAAAAAAAACAACATTTGGGAAAACATAAAATGCAAGATTAAATAATGTACTAATTTATATTTACATAGCAATTGAAATTGGCATCAAATAAGTTATACTTCTTTAGACTTAGAATATGTATTACTCAGTAGTCAAGTTACTCTTTCTGAACTGTTTTGTAAATTAAATTATTTGAAGTCATAATGAAAGATATGAAAAATGGTGGATTAGAAACTTGTGTAGCCTTTAGGAATTTCATGGACATATGAATAAGCATAAATTAAATATACAAAATATAATAATTTGGTTATATCGGCTTTCATAGGGTAACATTAAAAAAATATACTGTATTTACTCAAATACAAGAAAAGGTTTTTTTCCCCCAGTTAGCATTGAGATAAAAGCCTCTCATCTATAATTGTATACAAGGAAATCTCACTAAATGGTGTCTGTTATTAAATTGCTGCCAAAAGCAACATGTGCTCAGCAATGGAAGCCAACTGTGAAGTTGATTAAATGCAGCCAATGCTGAACAATGACTGTAAAACACTTGGCCTGCATTAGGCAAATGTGCTGATGGGAAACCAGCACAAAAATAGCTTAGTGCAGCCCAGCTGAATAAGACATATGGTAGTGACCATTAAATGCAGTCCCCCTCACCTCTGACTTTTTCAAGTCATGGTGAGCCATGACATTGTATACATTTTTACTTCCTCTTCGCTCCCATGACGGAGCTGTCCCTTTCTTTCCCATTTCCAATTATTCCTGTTTCTTCACCAGCCTTAAATGCCTGGCTTATGAAACAAGGTCCAAACAGTTCATACAGATTCCTTCTGTTGCCCACTCTTTCAGCCTGGTGCATATGATTAGCGTGGCCCTCCATAAGGTGAAGCCAGACCAGGTTGCTCTGTGCTTCATCTGCATGTACATTTTTGGAGCATACAAGGACTCATGACAAGAACACCCGCTTCCAGTCATGAGTAGGGGCTAGTTAGCACGTGGACCCTTTGTTGGGGCTATCTAGAGTATATACACATACTGAGCAGTGCTGAGTTGTGGGGTCACCATGGCTTGAAATGCTGTTGACCCTGGTGGTGCTGAGCCCAATGAACTGTGGTAAATCACAGCCCTTTGGCTTTAAACTAATGTCATTCATAGTTTGTACTACATATAAGTGGGTGTGGGTACATGAGATGTTTACTGCAGAGCTGACTAATTAGCTGCTCAGTAGTCTCAGGGTCCACACGTGCTGTTAGGACAGAATAAATGGATTAACTCCACCATAGGGTAGTAAATACAAGTACTACCCTATGGCGGAGTTATTTAATTGCCACAATGCATGTGTAAACATTGACAGGGCCACCTGGGGCATAAGGGTCCTTCAGTGTAGGGGTTGCCTGCTGGCTAGCCCCAGGGCACCATTGTGCCCTAGCCAGCCCCTCTGCAGCGCATTGAGCCAGGCTAGCAGGCTGATCCCCTGGACCCTTTGCCAGCTGGGGCTGCTCCAACAAGGGTCAACATGCAGTGGTCCCAGGCGCCTCGGAAAAATAAACTCCAGCGTGAAGTATCCTGGAGTTTATTGCTACGCAATAATTGCATGTATAGATTTTGACTCGGTAGGTGCCAAAGTGCAGGTCAGTTTTATGTTTATGGAATACAGGCAGCCCTCAACTTACAACGTTTTGAGTTGCAACGTTTCGCACTTACACCGTTTATGAATTGACAACCTGTTTCAGCTTTACAACGCCAGTTTCGACTATACAACGCGTGATACAATGCGATGCCACACCAGCGAACAAGTTTGCTGTGTCGCTCATCTCCCTGGAGAACATCTGTCCAAACTTCCTTGTACGCTTTCTTTAAGAAAGCAGCCAAGACTCCAGAAAAACCTGCAGCCAAGACTCCTGAGAAGGCTCCAGCCAAGAACCCTTCAAAAAGTCCAGCAAAGTCACCTCAAAGAAGTCCTTCCAAATCAATATGATTGCTATTTACAAGATAAATACATTAACGTAGCTATACTACTCATCTAGAATTGATCGAGTACAAAATTCTGGGGTATTTTTGTTAAAAATAGGGTATCGGTCCTTGGTTCAGGAACCAATCCCCCATTTATAACATTGTTTCTTGTGAGAAAATTGTTTCCAAGTTGCAACGTTTCGACTTAAGACGCGGTTTTCAGCAACCAATTGTGTCGTAAGTCCGAGGACTGCCTGTACCTGTGCTAAAACTTGCAGCGATTGGTGGGGTGGGGTGGGGTGGGGGAGGGAGAAGTAACATGCATCATAGATGAACTAAGTGCATGGATACTATATGCAAATTGCTACAGCCATGTTTAGTTTCTAGGTTCTTTTTTTTTTTTTAATTTGCTCCTCACTTCCATGTTCTCAGGGAGAGCAGGGTGTGACAGTAAGGAGAGAGGGAAGGGGCTGCCAGGGGAAAATGTTGGGGGGAAGTTGAGAGGAAAGGGGCTACCTGACCCCCCCCCCCCCCCCTCTTTTTTTTTTTTTTTGGTGGGGGGGGGGGCCCCCCCGATTTATTTTTCCTGCTGTAGCAGTGGGAGGGGGACAAATTCAAGGCAAAACAGCAATAGTTAGATTCTGTACCTCGAAAATTATAACATTTATAAATTTTTACATATGTGGAATCTAATTATTGGGGTGTCATCTTATAATCAGGGTTGTCTTCTATTTGAGTAAATATATGGTAACTTTCCCTTTTCAAAAGTTACTTAGCTGTAAGTATTGTTGAAAGTCAAGACTTCAACTCTTGAAACTTTGTGAAAACAGCACTGAGGCAGATTTGAAAATTTTCCATTATATCTTGTGTTAAGAATTTTTGTTTAAAGGAATGATTACAGATCTGAGCGTAAGCCACAAAAGTCTTTGTCCATAGTTAAGATTAAGGAGTAAAATTTCCCTCTGTTGTTGAAGGATTTGCCTGTGTTGAAACTGTACGCATTAAAACTCTAGCCTGACATTTTCTCCTTAATACAGCATTGGGCCTTGCTTCTTCCTCATTTTATAAGCCTCCAGGCTTATCTTTTGAGTTTGCTTTATTCTGTCTTTTGGGAATGTCTAGGTTTTTTTTAGTGGAGAGAAACTGTTCTTTAAACCATTCTAGATATAGAAGCTACAAAGATTTGGGAAGTTTAAGCAAGCAGAACTGAAGCTGCTTAAATGACAGGGAAAATTGAAAATCTGAGTTTTAGGTTTAAGGAAGTTTTAGTGGTGACCTTCTAC
This sequence comes from Alligator sinensis, assembly GCF_000455745.1. Lineage (NCBI taxonomy): Eukaryota > Metazoa > Chordata > Crocodylia > Alligatoridae > Alligator > Alligator sinensis. Next base: position 103,604 of record NW_005842179.1, read on the forward strand.
CAATCTGAATCTGTCCACAGGAGGCTTGGAAAGAAGACAGTGTCACCAGTGCGTAGTTTGAAAACACAGTTATGCACGTTGCCTTCCTTTCTCTTTACCTGTTGTGCAGCCACTCTTTTTGCCACTCTTTTTGCCTTTTTCTTCTTCTTTTTTTGGGTCTGGAGCAGGGGTTGACAGTGTTTTTGGGCAGTGCCAAAAACACCCGCAACCTCCACTTGTAAGATGTTGGTGTGCCAAGGGCAGATGGAGAGGGAGCCACAAGGGGCTCCACCCTTGTTGTGTTGGCATAGCCCAAGCCCCTCTCCTGCCGTCCCTGAAGTGTATGTGCCAAGCAAGATGCCTTTGCATGCTGTGCTATGGCACCTGTGCCAGGGGTTGCCCCCTGGTCTGGAGTTTCCTTTAGTGGCTATGGTCAAAAGTTTGTTTCCTGCTGTTTTTAATCTTAATATATATTTTTGCAACTTTCTTCTATCCTGCATATGGTGTCATATTCGTAATCATTATGTACAACTTTAAGAGGCATTTTTATAAATTTAAATTATGATTTATCCAGTAGGTAAACACCTAATTTTAGGTTCAGAAAGGCTCAGAAGCAAGCCTGTATTCTAAAAATTAATGAACTATTGCCAGAAAAATGTGAGCATTCAGATAGCATTATATTGAATGTTATGCGTTTGTAGAATTTTCCCCTACATTTATATTTAATAAGGAAATTACTGCATGCTGTTCTCTAACACTGTTTTTCAGTGATTTGCTATTACAATGCATACTTTAAATGCAGAAGCTCTTATGAAAAAGTTTACTTATTACCATACTTATTATTACGCACTTTAGTAAAGATCGTTAGTAACTTTCCGACAGTCTTAAGGCTATTTTCATTCATTTTCTTGCTTTCTGCCTTTATATTGTCCATATTGTCATGTTTTTCTAATCATGGAACTTTCTTCTTCTGTCTTAAGCCTCTCCTTTCTGTGGATGAGATGGTAAGTATCCACAAATCACCTTTACTTGTAAGGCAATGCTTTTATTTTGTGCAGCAGTAATTATATTTTGGCTGGGAGGCTAACAAAACAGATGTGTATCTGGTTTCTTCCCCTTTCTTGTTGATTATACAGCTAATGCTGTTGACAATTCTTTATTTTTGGTGCACTTTTTGGTGCATGTTCATATTTGTTTCTCCTACTGGGTCTTATATGGGATGATATGGTCTGGTATTTTTACATCCTCAAGTTATGTCTTTTGCAAATGGAAACATAATTTTAAGCTGTCACACAATTTATTAAAAACTGACAATATCCAACTCAGGCTCATAGATAGAGCATGGTAGATACTGTCAATTTTTAATAACTTGTGCAAGCATTTCAAACATTTTTGTAATATTTTTCAGTTTTCTCTGGCAACATATTTCAATATTTTGTTATGTTTTCCCTCTTCCCCCTTTCCCTGTACCATTTTTAGGGATAAGTTGCTTTAATATAACTTAACAGTCCTTTGATACCTAAAATACCTAAGCTCATGAGCTCTCTGGTAGTGGTGAACTCTAAAGACAATCATTTCTTAAACCTTGTGAATGATAGACTTCAAGATTTTTAAACACACAATTCAATTAAAATAAAATTTAGTTATTTATCTTCTAGATACTTCTCAAAGTTTGCTTTTCTTCCTTGACAAAAAATTAAGTAATTAAGGATTGTGATCTGTCATCATCATGAGTACGTTTAGATGAGAAGTTCATGAGAACAAGTAAATAATCAGGAGGTTTATGTTTAATATTGTTTATATAAAACAGTTTTCTGCTTAAAGGAACCTCAGGCATGCTATAAACCCTAGGAAGTACCATCTGCTTATAATTGGTTAATGAAAAGACTGAGGTACTTGCATATTAAGAGTAAATAATGATTTCATCTTGGCCCATCAAGTTTATACTCTGCTTTTTTCCTAAGTTGCAGTGTAGTGTGTGGTTAATCATTGTTTTTATACCACAGTAAGGAAGTATCTTTTACTATTATGATAAATGTGGTTTTATTTGGCGTAGGAATTTTCAATGCTAAGAAATGTAGACGTATGTTTGTACAGACTACTTAAATGATGGACTGTGTTGATTACATCAAGCACAAGTAGTACACTGTATTTTAAGGTTCTGTTCTAGCTTTCAGTTTAATCCCATCTTTTAAATGCAGCTACAACTTTGTCATGTTATTCTGGAATGTAATTTTCCAAGCTTTGTCTCGGACTAAGAGAAAACTCACAAGGGAGAAAAATTGAGCAACATTATTTTATTTACCTTTGAGTTATATTATTCCTAATATCATTTGGATGTTAATATTTCATATGGAAACCAAATAGTGTTAGAAGCATCAAATTTGATTTGAATCAAGTAGGAAGTTGAATTTGATTAATCTTGACTGAAATTTTAAGAAATAAGCCCATTTTGAAGATAATTAATTTAGATTGATTTAAATATCGTGGATCATTTTACAACTGTAGCTTGTGGTTGTCAGATCTCAGAGACTGAAAATAGAAACTTCTTTCAAGGGTTGGTAAGAAAAATGGCCTGGATCAAAGGAATTTTACATTCTCAGACTTTTGTCTACATAAAGAAGAATCTCCCTCCCTGTCCCCAAAGCAACAAAAATGCTATGAAAAAGTATTGTTAACACAATATTAGTATTTCAAATAAAAATACCAGGTTATATAGAGCGAAAAATGAATATTCTGTCTTAATAATGTTCGCTTGTGCATAAACCCTAAACCATTCTCTCTCTTTTGACTCTATTTGTCAAAGGCACTTTTGTCCTATCCTAGGAGCAGATAACCCTAAAGCCAGCGTAGTAGGTACACCCAAGAGTACTGAATCCCCAGATAGTGTAGAATTGCCGTAATTTCACTTATACTGTGACCTTTGTGGCTGATATGACTGAGGCATGTGTACGCCTTGGCCAAACTCCTATAGTTACCCCTTAGCCATTGGCAATAGCTGTAAATTAGAGCATCCTCAAGGCCATATCTCATTAGATGGTGAAGACGGATGTAATGGTGAATATGTTATTCTTTTAAAAAATTTAGCTGAGGAACCTATGTTATGCAATGTACATCTTAATGCATATGGTAGTCCAAATTCCCAGATTGGATCTGAGGAATGGTATGTTGCAGTTTAGGGTGGGGAGAGACAAAAGATTTTAACCCTCACTTCCTATCTCTGCATTCTATGCTCTCTTTCCTCTCGTCAGAACCAGATAGATGACCCGTAGATGTTTTCTCAGCTTTCTGAAACCAAAAGATTCCCCTCAGTATTTGTAGAGAACCTAACCAGTGTTTTGTGTTATACCATGTTTTCTTCCAAAGACGTCAAGGAAGTTAAATATTACTAGCTCTCACTTTAAATACACTGCTAAGCTAGATGCACATTGCTGGGAGAATGCCCCTTTTCAATCATAGACCTCAACCATAAGGTCACTCCTGTTCCTTTCCCTCTTTTCTCATCAACTAAATACTGTACTTATTCATATACCACACTCTCCTTTTTTTCCCCTAAAAATTAGTCTTCCTAATTGGGTTGCATTTCTTAAGTGGGGAAGCTGACTTTTCTTCCCAAAAAAGAAGCATGGAGACCCTGCAGCATGGCTGCTGCTTGTTCTCCTTCTCATCCCTCCAGCAGCTTCGTCAAAAATGCGAACAGTGTCTAGCAGGAGCAGATCCAGAGGATTGCAGTGGTGTGGTCATACCTTACTTTGATTTTTGATCCACCCCAAAGTTTAAAACCAAGTACCCAGCAGCATCAGTGGCACTTCTGTTAAGGCAGTGCTGATGAAGTCAATTAACTTCATGGCTTAATATATTCCATCTGATTTCTGCTAATGGCTTTTTCATCCATAGGTGTTAATGACTATCTCTCTTAATGGTATTCACGTTCCACTAATCAAGCTATTCTTTCTTCAGCAATTTTGTTGTCTGTTTGTTAGTCCTAGTTTCTCTTCTACCATTTTGCATCCCTTCAAACTGTTTTTATCTCTTTTTGAAATAATAGATTTGCCCATGGAGTCCAGTTTTCAGCAGCAGCTAGAGTTTCAGCTTTTGGCTGATTATCCAAGAGCTGGTGACAGAGTTCCGCTCTGAAAGGGTTAAAACTAGCTTTGCCTGAGCAGGAAAGGGAGAGTGAATGAGCTGAATATTAGGTTCTGTCCCTGCTGTATGCAGCCATTTTTTCCTCCTTCATTCTGCCTTCGCAAAACAAGGTGCACATTTTAATGGGGGTATGTGAAAAAACATGGTATATTCACCAGATCTGTTCTCTTCCTCATGGTAAAGCAGTCAGGTAATCACCAAAATAACTTTGGCATTTTTTTATTTTAGCTGTATTATTTAGCCCATCTTTCTTTTAGAATTAAGCCTCTTCTTCCAGCATTGCTTGATCTTAGTTGTACATTGGCCATGTGTCATCAGTATCTCAACCTTCGCCCCTTATTCCTTTTAAGTCTGTCAGTGCCGTGATTACTTTGCTGCTGTCCGATATATTTTGATCCTTATCCCCATCTTTTCTTTGTCTGTTGTTTGTCACCTTTGATTGTAGACTGTCTTTCTAGTGTGTGGATAATGCCTGACACATTGAGGTTGCTGTTGGAATACGAATAGCACTTGGTAACCTAAATAATATTAGTAACCTAATATGTTGAGTTTCTCCAAAAGTAACATCATGGGGCTGATTTACATAGGAAGACAAGATAAATAATAAAGAATATATAGGCATTTGGAAATCTTCAAATTCATTTTTTTTTTAAATTAAAAAAAAATTAGGGAAAAAAAATCTACCTAACCAGTGCAGCACACGTATTAAATCAGAGATCCAGATTATTTCAGGACTGTGGAGTTGGTCACTGAAACTATTTTATAAATATGTGATGGCTTCTTTTTTCCAGTACTTTTTCTGCTGGGGCATTTTCTTTATTTTTGTTAAATATGATGTGTATGTTTGTAAAAAGCTAAATACCATTTGTTAGTTTTTTGCAATACAGAGCACATAGGAATAAATCATACCATTTAGTGAAGGCAGATACTTGCTTCATATTGGTTGGGAGAGATGCAGCTTAAATGCTGCTGATTAGTATATTAAATTAAAAAATGGTGGAGAAATTAGTATCTGATATGTGGCTGGTATTGAATCTGTAAAAGACTACGTAGCATGTTATTCCCTTTGGAATCAGACTAGAAATTACTGGAAGTTTTAGAAATTATTAAAGTCTCAATATCTTTCAGAGAGATGGTTGCTGATGTGTCATATATTTGGAATTTGCCTATTTTTATTTTGTAATTTAACACACGTTTCGTTATAACCAGATTATGTCTGACATTATTTTTTTTCTCTTACTCATGAGAAGCAAGGATTTATGTGGGTACCTTCCTCAAGTACCTCCGAAAGCTTGTGTATATCCTGCCCCAACTGTCCATTTGGTCCAATAAAAGGTATTGCCCACAAAAATCCTTGCCCTGTACATTTTTCTGGGACCATCACAGCTACAGCATCTCCCCAGACCTATCAAACAATGTCATAATATTGTTTTGAATCATTTAATCTTAAATTGATAATTGTGTTGTATACAGGTTTTCTTGGTAAGTCTTTAAGTGAGGAGTTATTTATAGGGGAGTTATTTTCAGTGTCTCTGAAAATCTCTTTTTTTTTTTTTAATTTTGCTCTGGAAGACAGGAAAAGGTTATAGTGATAAAGGGATAAGTAATACTAATACAATCTTGTTTTTTATGAGTCTCCTTGCTATAAAGGAAAAAGCTGTGACACCACAGCCCTTTCTAAGTGGAATAAAGCATTGTTTGCAGTACAGCAATTATTTCATGTTTGTTTGCAGAAATGTTTAATGCTGGTCCTGTAACTAAGATAAAACCTCACTGGCATGTCTGTCTGTCTGTCTTTCTTTCTTTCTTAGGAGAGAGAGCTGGAAGCCAATAAGAAAGAAAAGGTCAAAGAAGCTCAGCTGGAAGCTGAGGTGAAGTTACTGAGGAAAGAAAATGAAGCACTTCGTCGACACATAGCTGTGCTCCAGGCCGAGGTTTATGGAGCAAGATTGGCAGCCAAATATTTAGATAAAGAACTAGCTGGAAGGTTTGTAAAATCAATTCGGGTCCAGTCCATTCAAATGTTGCTCACAGAGACGGGGACTGTTCTTTTGCTCCATGTTGTTCCATAACTAGGACTCTCAGGAACTGGTAGTTTTTGTAATAATTTTTGAGATTCAGTTTTTTGGCAAGTTTGGACAAACTTGCCCTTAGGTCTTGTGTTCCTCTTACCGCTGAAGGTAAAGCAGCAGTGCGCCCATTGCTTACTGAAGTTAGCATCTGGTTAGCATCTCTGGGAAATGCATGTTCTTTTGCCCAGGCTTTGGTCTGAATACTCTGGGTCAGGTAGATATCAGATGATTAATGTAAGGAAAAACACACTTCATTTCTCCAGGTAAAGGAGAGAGATCTTTCTCTCTCCTAAGAACAAAAGTTTATTTTCCTTAGCTTCATGAAAGGCTATTAAACTAGTTAAACCAAGTCAATTTCCCAAAGGTTCTAAAAGAAACTATTTGTACCAAACCCCAAAGGAAAATTAAACATACTGTGTTTGCATGCATAAAGTCACTATAAATTGGTAGCAGGTCACTTGGAGATGGAAGCCTATTGTGCTTAATTATGTACTAGAATATAGAAAGTCATAGTCCTTTTCTTAAAAGTTGTAAAATCTAAGTGGGATCCAGGTGGTAGCCATATTGGTCTACAGGCAAAAGAAATCCAAACCCATGGTAGAGGTGATATCTTTTATTAGACCAACTAGATATTTGCAAAAAAAAATTATTTATCTTGCAAATAAAGAACATTTCTTTGCAAATATCTAGTTGGTCTAATAAAAGATATCATCTCTACCACAGGTACTGATTCCTAAAATCTAAATGGACATTTGAGATGAAAATGTGAGAAGGGGATTTAAAATACTGCTACAGTAATGGTGAACATCTGCATACATCTTGTTAGGTTCCTTTTGTCTTTCTAAACTACTCTTAAATACAGTATTCCTCTACAGAATTGCTCTTACTGCTTTTCTTGAATTACAATGTTACCTCTTTTTTCCATTTTATTCTTTGCTATAATTTCATTCAGTGTCCCCTAAGACAAGTCCACAAGGCTGCTTCCAGAAAAGGGTTTGGGACCTTTGATTTGTAAGGGAGAGGAGAGCTTCCTTTGCTATTGCTGCAGCTCTCTGCATTGCCAGACAATTTCTTCTGCCCAGACCTTGAGAAGTGGTTGGCATTTTTGCCCCAAGTATTTACCTCTCTTTTTGGTTTGAACCTTTGAGACAGGTCCAAAATTAAAAGTGTTACAGAGAGGCAGGGACCAGAGGGCATGCAGTTAAAGCTGATTTAACCAGGAGATGGGATCAGGAGGAAAGAGCTTCACTTGATAGACTATGGCTGCTTACAGACATTAAAAAAAAACCAAAACAAAACAAAACACTTTACTGGAAGCAGCAGCATATTAGTTCAACCTGACGCTGAAGTGTCCATATAGATTGGGTGCTTCAGTACTACTTTTTGGTGCTTTTATCTAAAGCTGACTCAATCAGGTATTATATAAAAATGCCATAAAAGCCGCACTAAAACACCCAGTCTACGCATGCGTTGGGCAAGCTGGATCCAACTAGCACGATGCCTCTTCTGGGCATGTGCTGGGCATGGCATAGGAGTGCACCAAGTTTAAAGCACCAGAGTTTTGGAGAGGTGGGGAGTGGGGATGTTTCACATCTGTAAGCAGCCTACGTATTTGCTTTCACAAGGTGTTCTGAGTATTGCAGGATAGAATGCAGCAATCCACGGATGCTAACGTTTCAGGAAGCGCTTTGTCCAGTTCCTTAGCGCTGTTGTTGTTGTACTATTTTGATTATTCCAGTTAAGCCATTGCAGTATGATGGGGGAAATGAATTGTGAGTAGTGGAATACCTCAGTTTTCAGTTGTGATATGTGTTTAGTCTCTTTCCTTTCTTACTGCATAGGGTTCAACAGATTCAGTTATTAGGTCGAGATATGAAGGGACCTGCTCATGATAAACTCTGGAACCAGCTTGAAGCTGAAATTCACCTGCACCGTCACAAAACTGTTATTAGAGCATGTCGGGGTCGTAATGACCTGAAACGACCAATGCAAGCACCACCAGGACATGTAAGTTAACAATTGATTTTTTTTTTTTCCTTCCCCTGACATCAGTGAACTATCAGTTGCTGTTTTCCAGGGAGAACTAAAATGTGTGATTCCTCATTTCATTGTTTTGTTCCAATTTGTTGTCTCAAAGAAATGTAACCACAAATACGAGTTATCGTGGTATTATGTATGTTCATAAAATGACTTTATTTTTGGAAGTTGTAGGTGCTCAAGATTCGTTAAATTGGATTCCTTCTCTTTAGGTGCTTGCATATAGATTTAGAAGTGCAGATTTAGTTATCTATGTTGGTTTTAACAAATTTGTTTATCAAACAATTTTTGTTAACGTTAAGGATGGACTGAAATTTCTATTTATATTTTTCAAAAAGGTTTAGGGATTTTAGGGGGTGTCAACAGATGCAACAAAGAATCCTTTTTTTTTTTCAGAAAAAGTTTTTAAAAATAGAATCTTAAATTAAATTAAGATTAATCTTAAATTAGGCACAAAATCATTCATTCTTTTTTTTAACTGTATCCTATAGATATATTTTGAAGCAAGGGTTTTTTCGTAATGTGATGGCAACAGCAATTTTACAAAATTCAGTAGCAAAAGAAAAGTTGAATAATATGTTATTTCTTATTTAAGATATAATATACAATCCCAAGCATTTTTTTTCTATTTGCTGAATTATGAAACTATATCTTAACTGGTTTTTCTATTCACCTTTTGTCAGTATAACTTCCAGCATTGTTACATATTTCCAATGATGGGCCTATGATGTGTCCCAAAATGTTTTGTTTAGTTTGTTTTTTTTGGTGGTCCATCTCTTTTCAGGAGTCATCTTCTGCCTTGTGTATCTCTTGCTAGTATAGGAACACTACACTAGCTGCGTCTGTATGTTCATTAATGCGCTGTTGTTACTGTGCATTAAGTTTAGTATCTGTAATAACAGGTACTAACTGACTGCACAGTAACTGGCACTACTGCACAGTGGCATCAGCGTACAGTCTTTATGTGATGCTAATGTGCAGTGGACTGATTTGACTGTGCATTAGGATATTAGCACAGCTTTTGCTGTGACACGCTAATGCACAGTCAAATTAATCTACTGCGCGTTTAGTGTCTTGTATAGATGCGCCCACTGTAATCAGGAATAAGGGTGAGTGGTATAATCTTATCATTTGGGCTGGCTTGTACTCATGTAGCTTATCTGATGCTTGTATATTATCCTTCCACGCTTGAAAAACAACAATCAAAGTTTCTTCAAACTCTCATTAATGCTTTTTCACTTGTTAAACTAGGATCCAGATTCCTTGAAGAAGAGTCAAGGTGTTGGTCCAATCAGAAAAGTTCTTCTAGTCAAAGAAGACCATGAAGGACTAGGCATTTCAATCACAGTAATACATATTTACATTTATTTTCTACTTCCTACTTTTTATGTACAGTTAACTGTTACCCTATCCATATAATTTATGGAGAAGATGATGGGCATTACTGTAGCTGCCAGTGGTTTTAATTCTTGGCAGCTGGATGAATTATGTTGTTGTAGATCAGCAGTTATCTGCTTGAAGAAATGCCACTAAAATTCTTTTGATACCAACTTTGTTGATGAACAATAGAAAATTGGTTACATAAGCAGGTATTTAAAAAAAAATCCTCTAAAATATACAAAGATGTTAAATTTAGCTGTGTATTTTTTATTAAATGTTCGGAAAAATGAATCTACCACTTCTACACTCATCTCATGTGCATCAGAGTGCATGTGTAAACTAATGAGTAATTTTAGATGAATTGCAGAGTGTGCAGAAGAATTAAAACCTTTTATTATGTTTTTAATATCTAGATTCCAAAATAATTTAGATTGTTTATTTATTTATTTATTCCTTTTTTTTTTTTAAACGGCATTTTTGGATTTAGGCGTCTTGGTAACAAAACCAGCGCTGAATTCTCACAAACAATGAATATGACCTTTGTCAAGTCAAAAGAAGAATGATGGTTTAAAATGAAAATATCTGATGAATATCAAATATTAGTCCGAAATATTTCATAGTACAGTGACATTTAATAGGGTTTTTTGGTTTTTAATTATGTGTTGGCTTTATGCACGAAACTAAGCGAGCTGATTTTTTTTTTCTAAAGCCTAGTGTAGTGATCCAAAAGGACTTACAGCTCTGAAAATCAAGGGACTTTGATTTCTGTTGATTGATATTTAACTTTTAGGGACATGAGTTTAAAGGTTTTTGCCATAACTTCTATATTATATGTAATATGTATAGGAGCTTGCGAATAATTTAGTATCCAATACATATTTTTTTAACTTGATTGATCAACTTGGTATATTGGCTTAAAATATTTTATTATTATCAGAATTATGTCCTGGAACTCCTTGAGTATGTGTCTGAGATTCATTCCCTACAGACAAATGAACAAGGTTGAGCATCATTACATAAATACTTTTCCGAAAAACATTGTGGGTAATTTTCTCTATAAGAACTGAAACAAAGCTGTGAATAGAATGCTGATATCTTTCAACAATAATTTTAAAAAAATACCTTTTTCTTGTGTTTTGTTTTGATAGGGTGGGAAGGAGCATGGTGTTCCTATACTAATTTCAGAAATCCACCCTGGTCAACCTGCTGACCGATGTGGAGGGCTGCACGTTGGAGATGCCATTCTGGCAGTCAATGGTGTCAATCTGAGGGACGCCAAACACAAAGAAGCTGTAACAATTCTTTCCCAGCAGGTAGTCTATAGTGCTATTCATTAGTGCCTTAATGCATGGCCTTTCTTCTATCCCAGGGCGGTCCAACATGCAGCTTAAAGGGTTAATTTCAAGACTGAGCTCCTAACTAGGTGTAATTTTTCCCACTGCTCCAGTTGCTGCTGCTGCCAGGATCTCTGGGCTCCATCTCTGCCTCTTTCCTCCACCTTCCGCTTCTGTCCCTAGCCCTTGGGGGCAGCTCAGGGTGGAACGGCACAGTCTGTGGTGAAGTGGCACAGTCCTAGGGAGCCTGTGGCTTGGGGGAACCTGGGGCCCCCACACAGTGGAGGGGGGAAGTAGGGAGAGGGATGCTTGTGTTATGGTGGGGGCCTCTCCAGGATAGGACAGCCTTGTTCTACCCAATTCAGTTTGAGAATTCAAAATTTCCTGTGGACCCCATAGATATGTATTAGCTCCATGCCCTTGTCTCTTATATTTCAATGTTGTATTCAACAGTAACGGAGATTGATATTAATTTCTGTGGATTAATCATAGAAAATAGAGACCTCAATTCATCTGGCCTGTCCACTGCCTCAAACCAAGATCATTTTTATTTAAACCATCCCAGTCAAGTGATCATTTAGCCTGCTCTTAAACATTTCCAAGATCAGGATTCAAAATCTCATATGTAATCTGCTTCAGTGCTTACCCACTCTCATACTTAAAAAGTTCTTTCTAATATCTAACCTAAATTTCCATTCTTGTAGTTTAAGACAGTTACTGCTTATACTGTCTGGCCACAGAGAATAATTTATTCTTTTTTTTAACACTCATTAGTGTACAGGTGATTCTCGCCATTCGTGGGGGATATGTTCTCGTATCCCCTGTGAATGGTGAAATCTGCGAATAAGGCACTGCGTTCATGAATTCAGTGCCCGAGGGGGGCACGGCTTTCTCTGGCGACAGTGGGAGTGTGGTGGTGGCAAGCATGGAACTCCCGAGGAGCTCCTGTAGGTATATTTAAGAAGCGGGTTCGGCATTCTCAAATATTTTTGAAACCGCGAATGCTGAACCTGCAAATAGTGAGGGTTTCCTGTATTTCAAGACTGTTCTTGACCACCTCCCTGCCCCCTCAGTCATCTCTTCTCCAATCTGAATAATCCCAGTGACATGATAATCTTGATTTTGTTTTAGAGAGGGGAAATTGAGTTTGAAGTGGTGTATGTTGCTCCAGAAGTGGACTCAGATGATGAAAATGTAGAATATGAGGATGAGAGTGGACATCGCTATCGTCTGTATCTTGATGAATTGGAAGCAGGTGGAAATTCAGGTTCTAGTAGGAAAGATGCAAGTGTGACTGTCAAACCATCACAAGGTAAACTTTTTTTTAAAATGCATTAAAGAAAGGGAGGAGAGAGGATCTGGGAACCTATAAGCCAGTCAGTTTGACCTCCAGTACTGGATAAAATTTTCAACAAAATTATCAAAAAGTCAATTTATGAGATAGTGGGAGAAGGCATGATGCTGAAGGATACCCAACATGGTTTCGTTATGGGCAGGTCATGTTGCGGGCAGGACCTCAGCTAGCAGGATCATAGCATGGCATGGCATGGCTTCATTGTGGGTAGGACCCGGCTGGAGTGCTATATCCAGGTCTGGATGCTGCACTTCAAAGAAGACACGGAGAATCTTGAAAGGGTCCAGAGAAGGGCCACAAGAATGATTAAGGGCCTGGAAAACAAACCTTATGAGGAAAGACTAAGGGCTCTGGGACTGTTCAGCCTGGGGAAGAGAAGACTGTGGGGGGACTTGGTGGCCATCTAGAAGTATGTAAGGAGTGATTATCAGGAGCTGGGAGAAAAACTGTTCAGTAGGACACCCCAAGGGAGGACAAGGAGCAATGGCCACAAACTGTTAGAGGATGGTTTCAGGTTGGATGTAAGGAAGTACTTCTTTATGGTAGGGGTGACCAGAATCTGGAATAGACTCTTCAAGGAGGTGGTGCAGTCCCCAACATTGGAAGTGTTCCAGGGGAGAGTGGACAGACACCTTGCTGGAATCATTTGATCTCGGGAGTATTCCTTCCCAGAGAAGTGGGGTTGGACTTGATGATCTTTTGAAGTCCCTTCCAGCCCTTAATTTGTATTATTCTATGATTTTAAAAGCCAAAACTTCTTATACATACCTGTTTGACTGTAGAATTAATCATTCTTTCCATACATTTTAAAACTAATGTTCTATTAATTGCATGATAATAGATTAAGTTCAGTCAATTCACCTGACTTTGTAAGGTCTTTAAACATCTTTTGTCATTTGCAAATTTTCACTCTCTTCACCTTTTCCCATGTTGAAAATTAACCATTTTCATAATTTCTGTTTTGATTCTTGGTCAGTCCCAGTCTGTGTCATCAAATTCCCCTCGTTCAATATTTGCTTACATTTTGGGATATTTATTTTAGATTAGAGAAGTATAACTTTTTTTTCTTCACAGGGCACTGCTAATTTTCTTATCGTCTAAGAGTCTTAGCTAAAATTTTCATTATAATTTCAGCAAGCTTTCCAAGTAGCATCTGTAATTCTGAAGATAACCTTGGCTCCTTAAAATATGTGTTTAACTTGCAGTGTTTGACAAGAAGTCGAGTATTGATGGACATGAAAATGGAGACCTAGGAAATTCAGTTGAAACTCCCTTAGAAGAGACTGCACCAAAACTAGCAAATTCTGCTGAGTCCTTATCCTAAAAAATCAACTGGACTGATCACTTCTTTGGGAAAGACTGCTAATCAACATAGACTATTCCAAATCTTGTATACCATTCTAGATTGTAAAAGGACTATTAAAAGTTAAAGGGAACCTGTATTACTGGTGGCTGGGAAAACAGAGAAGTCAAGACCTCAGGGCTTCGTTGTGAGCAATTCTAAATGTGTAAAACTGTTCTTATTATTTGTTTGTTTTTTCCTGTGACACACACTATTTAACATACTGCATGTAAAATGAAGTTTCTTTGAACTGTAAGCACCAAAGCATGTGGCTTCCAAAAAAAAGTATCTGAATATATTCAATGTAGAATTTTATTAATCTGCAGCGTGGGGATAGACTAAAGTCTGCCAATTTCTTTTTAGTTTTTTGCCACTTAGTAGAAGGATAGAATTAACAGCATTTTGATGTGAAATAGCCTTTAAATGTTAAGGGGAAAAGCAAGTTTATACCATTTCATCCCTGAGTTTTGAACTGCAATTTAAAACAATAGTACAAAGCATTGTCACTCAGATTTTCACATATTAGCAAAAAGCAGAAGTTGTACTTCAAAGAAAAAACAACAAAAAGTGGAAAGAACAATCGAGTATTTATTGTAAATTCTGATCTTCCAACCCATAATCACTTTAAGCATGAAGAAATTTTTAGAATTATTTACCTTCTTTAACAGTTCACTGCCAATCACTGATGTGCTTGAACTATTCTCCAAAAGTATTTGAACTGTGTTTTATAAAATGCAAAATTAGTGTAAAAATGGCTTCGAGCTCATTCAGAATTATGTCTGCCCTTGTGTGTTTTATCTGAGTATTATGTATTCAGCACTGAATGAATACAGTTAGAACTAGCAAGAATTGGTTTTATACATTTTGAGTTGTTCCTTATGGAGCTTGATCTTGTGTGGGGCAGAGCACTTTTTGATGGGTACTGAGCATACTTTATTTTCCAATAAAATTCTCTTTAAATGAGAGGGTGTTTAATAATGCTTGATACCCTGGAGGAGGTGCTCAGGAACACATAGTATCTAGCCCTTGGTATGTCATGGCATGGCAGTCTGTTGACATATGGGGTGTGGACAAACATAAGTTGCACTGTCATAGGAATGGTCAATGAAACAGTTGCACAGAAACACAATATAATATATTTCAGTGTAAATTATTAATCTGCCTTTTCTTATAGCAGTCCAAGTAGAGCAAAGCCATTGTAACTAACCCTGTTTTACTCGGAGTTTTAAAGTTTCAGCATTTTAGCTCATTTAAACTGCTATAGGAGGGAACAGATGTAACAGTTAATTGTATTGGAACATCTGATACACACTCTCAAGCAGCAAGCTTTTCGTCCTCTTTTAAAACGGTTTTTGTCCTCTTTTAAAACTGTCCACAGCCATCATTTCATTTGTTAAAGTTGAAGTGAAACACTGTTACCTTCTAAGAGCAGTTATATCCTAAAATAACAGATTATCGGAGTACATCTAAAGGCCTAAGGCACAGTTGGAAAATGTGGCATCAAGGGTGGTTTCCTTTGCCAGTTTCTCAGACTGTATTTGTAGATATTTTAGTGAACAGCAACACTCCGTATGCAAACTATAAAAAAGTAAAATACCTTTTCTTATCCCAGCATGAAATGCCTGTTCTCCTCTTTAACTGCTCTGTAGGTTGTTAAACAGCAATGTGAAAGACAAGGTTTTGTATTTTGAGAGTGAAACTAATGTGAAATGACAGCTTTGAAAATGTTACTGTATAGGATGTACATAAATAGAGAAAAACCTAAAGGCCTTTAGAGTAATATCACTTAATCTAATGTTCAATACTTGTGATGTAGAACACAGTTACTTGTCTCCCTTAGGACACTATATATATATATATGTTTATAGAGAAATCTTTAAAATGTATATACTTTATTCAAAGATTTTGCTATTTATAAGTCCTTTAACCATTGCTCTTTACCTGAACATTTGGTGCACGGTTCCATTCGCGCAACTAAATCACTTCATTTATGGTCAGTTTTCTTTTTTTCTTTTTTTATAATAGCCCCTCTTACACTGTGTGTTTAGTTTAAATGTATAGCTATGCTTCTGTACAGAAGCTAGTCTTTAAAAGTAGGACCAAGTAAGTAGGAAACATATCACCAGGTGTTCATGAAAGCTACTTTCTGTGCATTTGAAGCTTCATATCTTACATGAATCTTTCAGGTGCATTTTAGCAGGTGAACTCATTGTAGTAATGTTGCATCCAGACACTCGTTTTTCAAGTTGTCAAATGTAGAGTCAGCCCAGCAAGGTGTACTCGAAATGTGATTGCAGCACTGAGCACATTGTATCATTCTAAGATAATCTTGCATTTAAATAAATGTTATCTAGGGAGGCTGCACCAGGGATCTTTATCATTTGGAAAAGAGGAAGTCCATTCTCACTCCATTCACACCCTAGAACCACTTCAAATGTGTTTGGTCACCTCCACCTTGAGGTTGGACAGAAATAAATTTCTTTAGCAACCTGTCATAACTGATTTCTTATAGCCCTGTCACACTTCCTATGTATTCACATTTTTTTCACCCTGCTTTGATTTTCCTATATATAAGATCAGCAAAACTAACAGTATAGTGGTGGGAAGGTAGCCAGAATAGCCAAAGCAAGTGTGCCACTTATTAATTTATCTAAACTTTGTTTGGGAAGCCCTGAATTAGAAAATGTTGCTGAGATGCTACTGCAAAAGGATAGTGTGGCTGTACCCCATTTTTCTTACTAGTTGGTACCACAGTGCAGATTTGCTCTTGTGATACTGAGACAGAAATTCACTTTTGAGATGACAAATGTTTAATAAGTTGAGATTTCCAGATGCAATGTATAAATATGTATTTTCCTCTGATACCAGTGACTGGAGCACTCAAACCCACTGGTTCCCAGGGGTTGAATGAAAAATTTTCAAGGACAGTCAGTATTCAGGTTTTCATTTTTATTTTTTTTTAAATATATAAAACACTGTTTACTTGTATATATTTTACTTCAAAGAATAAAACAAAGTTCTAAAGATTAACAATCTTCAGTTTTGAGTGGATAATTCCTTGACTATTTTAATATTCTTAAGTGGGGTATTTCTTGATGATTTAAAGGTGGATGACTTTGAGGACATTTGGGACCAGTGTCCACTAAGAGCATATTTAACTTATGAAAGATGCTTAAGAACATTATATGTAATTTGGATGAAAAGTTCTGTTTAGTGTTTGCTTGGTAGAGATGTGTTTACTATGGTGGGGAGGTTTTGTGTCCGTCTCAGGCTTACTGCAGATGCATTGATTCATAGATATGTGTTCACATATCAGTGTTCAGATATTTATTGTATAATCTCTCCAAACACCTTTCTTTTCTTGGACTCATATTTGTAGGAGATAATATTTTACAACATATGTATTATACCTAGTTAAGATGAGTTTAATATTTTTATTAGCCTGTAAATAAAGATGGAACCTTATGCATTATGATGGTTTCTGATCCTAATTTGCAACTAGGATTTCAGGTTCCCTGTTTTATTTATAAAATGTTAATCTGCGCTGAACTCCATATATCTGTTTCTTACTAAATTTATTGTCCAGATACAGAAGGTTGCACAAAGATGTGAGCTAAAACCTGTTAATGTGATGAATACCAAACTCGTTCACTTCAAGACACATTCATTCAAATTTGTCCACTACCTAAAAGCAAATTAAATAAAAAAGGAGATGGGCAAGTAGCAGAGAACCCTTTTTAAAAAAAGGTAAATTTAAGATTTATTTCCTGCTAAATTATTTTTCCATGAGAGAGAGAAAAATATGAAACAGGAGGCTTTTTGGCTTATAGTAATACTATAAACATCTTGTAGCCAGCCAAGAAGAGCTGCAAAGATCCAGACAATAATCATTTAAAACCTCCCAAGGGATTCAATCTTCCAGTAATCGCTTAGTTGGTATTGAATCTTTTCTGCTCAGATTAAGTGCCCCCCTAATTAATTTGTTTATATTACAAAACACATTTTAAAGACATCATTTAAAAGTATTTCATTTTTAATGTATGTTTGAGTCGAAGGTGTGTTTTAATGTTTTCCCTTCAACAGCTGCCTATGCACAAGAACCTGAACATTTAATTTGGTTTTAATTTTAAGTCTTTTGTCATGTGTTTATTACGGCAGTGGCCAGCAACAACCTTGAAGGTTGGCCTTTGTGTTAAATGCTACAAACCAAGACTAGCAAACTCTCTTTTAAACTCGGGTGCTGTGATAATATAAAAAGAACAAGACGGACATAGGTTGGGGGGAAATAATATAATGCACTAGCAAGTAAACAGTGGAATGGCAGAAAATATTATTTAACTACACAATTTCCTGGGGGGAAGGAGAGGGAAGTAATCATGAGTACTTATGCTGCATGTCAGAATTTCCCAATCTGAGATCTATGCCCACCAGTTACTGCAACACATGCCTGCATCACTGGAAGTTGTGAAAATGGAAAGAAAAGTGAAAGGGAATGCTGATGGGAAAGTGGAGTGGACAAGTGGAGTGAATTTGAAGTGAAGGAGATAGTTTTTTTGCCAGCAGACTTGGTCTCTGCTGCCCGCTTGTTAAGAAATGTCTGTTTTAAACCAAACAGAGGGGAGTACTACAGCCACTAAGCTACAGAAGGCTTCATTATAATTCTTTTTCTTGTGGCCCCCTTGACTTGCATTTTTAGCTGCCGAGTGTTCCAGGGTAGAGGATGGTCCCAGTGAGCCTACTCCCAGCCTTCTATTTCGGGCACTTTCTTGGAATGTGAGAGCTATAAACTTGAACACCTTCAGCCTAAGGAAGGATTAGAAAGCCAGGCCTCCCACTTCCTAAGCAATAACCACTAAACATTGTCACAATGTAGGCACATACCATCTAGGTGAACTCCAAGTCCTCTTATAATATCAGCTCCCTCAAGGGACCTAAGCAACAAATACAGATTGCAGTGAGCTTAATTGGAAGCTAGGTCCCAAAGGATCAAACCGCCTGGATTTTGAGCATCCTCAGAAGTCAAGCCAAGGCGCTGAGGAAATGTTGTAGTTCAATATGGAGGGGTTGCCTGAAATTAGGCACTTCTTAAATTTTGTGGCTTGCAGAGCTGACCCAGTCTGGATTGCCTTTTAGAATGCAGGTGCAATTCAGGTGCCTAAGTCCCCGTTGGACCCACTTAACACCCAACTAGTATTTGGCTATTTGTCACTCACTCCCAGATTTTAGTTTTTATCAGATGGCGAATGGACACTATGGGCACACCCAGACGGGCGTGGACATGCAATATGTGGCGTAGCAGACCCGTCTGCAGCGCCACACACCACATATGCAGGTGTTCCCCACCCTGCTACTCTGTAGTGCGGGGTGGGGGTTTTTTTGACTCTGGGAAATCCCAGGGTCAAAAAAAAACAATGCCAAAAAATGGGGTGGCGCATGTGGCAACAGCGTGTGCCGCCCAATACCGGAGCCTGGCTGGGTGAAGCTATGCTCCGACTGCTGGCCAGGCTTCCTGCTGCAGGAGTGCTGTGGCTGCAGCTCCCAGAGGCCCCCAGGGCCCCAGGTAAGGCTACCGGGGCCAGCACAGTTACTGGCCCCAGCCTCCCCTACCCCACGTGGGGTAACTTGCCATGCGCTGGAGTGCCCATGGCATGGATTTTCCCTGAGGACAAGCAGCAGCAGTGCAAGGTGTGCGGCTGCTACTTGTCCCCAGGAAAATGCACGTTCCTGCTCATCTGGACATGCCATGTATAAGCCTGTGGCAACCTTCTTCATAAAGCCTTGAGGACAAACTTACTTGTTCTTAGACAGTGGCATCAAAGGAGAGTAGCACATACGCTAATACTTGGAGAGCCATTTTCTGGTCAGAAGGTGTAAGAATAGCTGGATTATTTTTGAGGAAGCAATGAAAAAATGCCTCCTACACAAGGCTGATTGGTGTCAAGAGGTTAGATTCAGGCTCGTGCTCCAGCTCGCTTCTGCTTTGCTTCCATCACATGAACTACTATCCCACAAGAGCCAGCAATGAAGCAAAAGGCACTATAAGGCATGTTCTGGTCAATCAAAAAAAATCAGGACTCTGGAAGAGTCCCTTGGTGAGGAAACTTTGAGATTTGGCTATTTCAAGTAAAATGACACAAAATGGTGGCGTGGAAGAACATGTTAATTTTATCTAAGGGTATGTCACTTCCCACTGGCAATATTTTACACTGGTCAGAGTTTTAAAGGAATAGAAGTGTTAACTTAGGACACTGAGCATGAGTAGATTTGCCATTGGTCATTTTTATGTCTAGGAGTGCCCCAAGAACCTTCCTAGCACAAGGCTTTCCCCACAGTACATTTTCTCTTGAAACACCCTATGGTGTTTGACACTGTCTGCCCTTTCCCAGCTTTATATGCCTTACTGGGCTTCATGCCAGTTTCTTCTTATCATAGGCTCTCTTTGTAGCATGAGCTCCCACACCCTGTTATTTCTAGATTAAGGTGGAACTGTGTGCAAATGGGCAGCCTAGAGAGGGATTTATTTCACAGCGTGAAGAGATGCAAGTGATTTGGACTTTCTGAAACTAAGAAATGACCTCCTGTCTGTCAAAGAACCTCTTAGTGAATACCAAGAGGCATCCATTTGGGGATTAGCTAGTTTTCTAAAGGTTAAAACAATGCATATGGTGAATTGTAATGCTTCAGGCCATCAATGATGTGTTGCATTTGTGCAGGGGGAGGAGATGGCTTGTTTTTCTTTCAGAGCACAATATGCACGTGCAGTTTGCGGTGCCATAGACCTGTCTGCAGTGCCACAAACTGCAAACGCTGCACACGCAGGCATTTGCTACATTGCTAATTTCAGGTGCTGGAGATCCTGATGTAAAAAAAAACCCGCACCAGAAAAAAGCAGGGTGGCATATGTGGTGGCAGTGTGCACTGCCCAAAACTGGAGCCTGGCCAGTCAGAGCCACACGCCGGCTGCCAGTCAGGCTCCACATGCCTGGTTTGGCACTGCTGCAGCCCCAGGAGGCTCCCAGAACCCCAGGTAAGGCTGCTGGGGTCAGTCCAGGTGCTGGTCCCAGCCTTCCCTACTGCACCCAGGGCAACTTGCCACACACCAAAGTGTGCATGCATAGGCATCCCCACAAATATGTTTCTATTTGTGGCGATGTGCCCAAAGATCTCCTACATGGTTTCTGAGAAATGTGCTCCATGTTGCATTCCTCATTTTGAGCTCTCAGTTGCTGCAGAGGGCATCACTGGAATACATATAAATAAATCACTGTGGGCATCTCTCAAGTGTTGCACATGGAAGCTGTTCATTCCACCAAAGGGAGAAGTAAAGCTACTAATCACTGAGTCATAGAGCCTGAAGGACCAGTTGAAAGAAGGATTTATGTACCTATAACGGGCCGTAGGCAGATTGTAGGTGTCCATGTCTGATGGCCTAAGAATGGTATTTAAAGGTTTGCTTTTTGGGAATTGGCTTACAGGTATAGATACCTGTATAGATAGATATATAGATGCGCATATGTATATGTATGCATGTATTGGAATGGTTCAGGATGGGCAGCAGAGGTTAATTCTCTTGATGACTTTTCGGACTTGAGCTACTTCTCGATGGTACCCCTTAGAAATTGCCGGCATATAGTTCTCGCTTGCTTTTTGACTACTGAAGAACCAAGCAATTCTACTGTTACAATGAACTCAGAGGCAAGCGACAAACATTCAAAAAGCCTGAGCCTGAATTGATTCAATCTTTGCAGGTTAGTCTAACCTGGCTAGCCTAGATCAGTTTGTAACCATACTGACATCCCAGACATGCAGGCACATGCCTACAGTGGCTCAGGCTAGAAGCTGGGGAGTACTAGAGCAGCCCTCCCTTCCCTTCTATAGTGCTGAACTGAGAAGGGTGTGGCCAGGCCCCAGCAGGATGCTCTAATTAGGGAGGGGTTTCCTCCCCTTCCTGACCAGCCCACCAGGGAATTGATAACACAGTGTTTATCACTCCTAACTCAGTGTTTAGCACCCCATTAAGAAAACAACGGAGGGACGTTACCTGTTGATTCTGCCACAGCATTGACTGTAGCCAGGATGTGGTCCCATAGCTTATGCTAAGAGGTGTCTGTGTAAGGCAGAGGGGAGGGGGCAATTCCTGCTTAGCAGGGAGTGGTGAGGGGGAAGCCAGGCAAATGCCTGCAGTCTCTGCCAGTGGTACAGCCAGGGATCAGAGGGGAGGGGCCAGCCCTGCTGTGGAGCAAAGAGCCCCGCCCAGCCCAGAGAGCATGCTGGGATGTTGGGGGACTCTAATTTAATTTAAACCAGCAAGGGGTCTGGGACAGACATTGCATAAACTGGTTTGAGCCAAATCAGTTAAGTCCAATACTACATTCAACCAGGTTTACCTTAAACTGGTTTCAGCCATTTTCAAACTGGTTTGTGTGTGCTGAACATCTGTTCTGTTACAGGTTTAAACAAGTTTCTGATCACTTAAAGCAGTTTATGTGTAATGTCTGTCCCTAGCCAATGAGTCCGCTTTGACTTATTCTCCATTCTTACTCGGTAGACTCTCTTTGCCTATTCAAGAACTACAAACTTAAAAAATGGCAAGAAATGGCTGAAACTAAGTACATCAAGTAGTGCATATAAATTCATCAAGCTGTCTGGATCTGGGCTGCAAACCCAGTTTGTAACTTTGTGTCTTTCAATCACTCATATTCATTATTAGTAATCTCTGCACTGTCTCAAACTCTAGCAACAAACTAGAGGATGTTCAAGTGAGATCCACCCCAGCTGCAGTTCCCTGGTAGGGGGTATTAATCCCCTCCCTGCCCCCTTAACTTTAACAGGGCCATGCCGGGATGGCTGCTGTCTTTGCCGGTGGGACAGGGAAGGGAGGGGGGAATCAACCCCCTCCTGGGCACCCTGACAGAGGCTGCTGCCGCTCCTCATACCCTCGCTGCTCCAGTGGCAGGGGTGGGGGCATGGCCCCATTAAGATGAAGGGGGAAGAGAAAGAGTTAATTCCTCCCTCCATCCCTTTTGCTCCTAGGGACCACAGCTGGAGTCTGCCAACCCCAGCTGCTGCTGCCACCTCCTCTGCTCACCCACAGACATGCAGACCCCTGCTGCAGTGGTGGGGAGGGAAGAATTAACCTCCTCCCTGCCCACTTTGCCTTAATGGGGCCATGCCAGGAGGTGTCTGGCCATGCCCCCACCCCTGCTTGGGCTAGAGACCAGAGAGGCAGGGCCAGTCCTGCTCTCTGGAGCAGAGAGCACTGCTCACCCCAGGGCTGCAGAGCATTCTGGGATGCTGGAGGACTCTGGTTTAACTTAGACAAGGAAGGGGTCTGAGACAGAAGTTGCATAAACCAGTTTGACCCAAATCAGTTAAGTCTGATACTACATTCAACCAGGTTTATCTTAAACCAGTTTCAGCCATTTTGAAACTGGTTTATATGCACTGAACTTCCATTCTGATACAAGTTTAAACCAGTTTCTGATCACTTATGTATAATTTCTGGTTTATGTGTAACTTCTGTCCCTAGCCAGAAAGCCCACAACTGGTTAGAATGTTTTTAACATTATGGATTCCTATTTGAAATCTTTTGAGTTTGTCATGGTTGAGAACCACTGGCTTAGGTATGTAGCTCCTACCTCAACCCTATTTGGATCCAGAAACTAGACAGAACAGTTCTGAAGTCTTTCAAGGGGCCTGTTCTGTTAGGTGTGCTCATAGCACCCCAGCAGCATACAGTTCAGCACAAAGCAGAGCAATCATGATTGTGATTCTTTTTTTACATTAAAAAGGTATGGGAAAGAGCATACCTTTAAGTTACATATCAGTGGTTAGAGTAGTGTAGGCCCTCCTCAGCCTAAGGGGACTCAAACCCACCTCTCCTGTGAGCACCCTGACTAGCATCCAGCCTTGAGATGGAAGGTCACCCCCCCAGTAAAGTGAAGAGTGTAAGAATCACAAGAACAGGAGAGCAAGGGAAAGGGAGCCTGATTCTGTAGCTTAGAGATTACAGTATGTCCTGCTTCCTGCTCTCAGTGTTCTTTCTGTTTTTATCCTATAACAGCTTCATGTAAAATGCATGAACAGTCCTGGGAACCAAGTCAGATTCAAGGACTCGCCCCCTTCCTGGCAAGTGCCCTAACCACATCTGTAAGAACAGGGCCCCAGTGATGGGCACCTGTAACTTTGGTTTTGATAGCAATGGTGTGGCAGACTTTCTAGAGGAAACAACCATCTAAAACTGTGGTGCTCAACATTTTTGGCTGGTGGGTTGTGGGGGCAGTGTCTAGTCTGTCCGCAAGCCAGATCCAGCTGGGGGACCTGATCTGGTGCCCTAGGCCAGTGCAGCAGGTCCCATCTGGCTGCACAGAGGGGGAAGGGGACAACCTGGCCCCAATGCAGGCACACAGAGGAAGGGACTTTGCTCAGTCGCAGCCTGGCCCTGCGAGGGAAGGAGCAGCCCTAAGCTGCCATGGAGGGCTTGGGGTTTGGGAATTTGGCAGTGGGGAGGGTGGTCTTATTAATTTACCACTGCTCCCTCGCCACCAAACTTCCTCACTCATGGGGAACCCTTCAGGTCAAATGCAATGGCTTCACAGGCCACATATGGCCTGTGAGCTGGAGGTTGAGCACCTCTTCTCTAAAATAAAGGTCTCTTTGCAGACAGTTGTGGGAATACTTAATTTCATTCACAATCACATCATTTTTAGCTGTGCATTTAGAGCTTTATTCCTATCCGGTTTGACATCAGGTTTTTTTTTCCTGATAATCTTGAATTCAAACCAAAAAAAAAAAAAAGCTTCTGAAATTTGAAACCAGTTTTGAAAGATGCAAGCTGTTTTATTCATAAGGTATCTCCACATTCTGGCAACCCAATCTGGTACTCTAACAGCTTGTGTTATTTAACAAAACAGGAAAAGAGCAATTTTAGTCTGTACTACTTTCATGAATGGGAGCAAAACCCAAACTTGCTCATGCCTCTATGTAAATCATTTTGATTAGTCATTGATGGCAGTAGCAGTGCAGTGCTAATCTAAGAGCTATGTGTCAGAAGAGGGCAGCAAACTCCTTGTAAATATGTGAAGCTAGCTAGGCTGAGAGATTTAAAAAATTTTTTATAATGCAACCAAATATCCCAGCATTGTCAATATCCCCCTTTTTTATTTTTCATTTTTTAAACACAGCTTGCCCTTCAGAAGTGGCTCCAGTCTCCAGAGTCTCCGGGAAAAACAAAAACATGCTATTTGGTTGATAGCATGCGCAAGCATTTTGGGTCCAAGCTTTAACAACCTTATCACAAGGACTGACTCCATACACATTGTGTATGTCTGCAGATACACAAATTCCTAGAGTTGCATGGCTCAGAGGATTTAAGAATTGATATAAATGGGGACTGGACTTTGTGGCCTGGGGCTCCTTTCAGTCCTATAATATTAATGCTCCAGTAATTAGTTATGTGGCCTTACAACCGTGATAGAAAACAGGACTTTTGTTACAATGTATTGGTGAATGAATTTAGTACCCCCAAAAGTGGAACTGATCACAGTGTATTCTTCTCTGCCTATGGCCATCTATTGTGACTTGGAATTGGAATAGTCCTTGTCCTTCTGTTCCTGGCGCAGACAGTCAATTGTGTCCAGCTGTGTGGTGGTTTTGTGTTGAAGAGTAATGAAAATGAGGAAGAGACCATCACATTTGTTCATCTCTGATCTAATCCTGGATATGAACCTAGTTCTGCAGAGGAGGGGATGACCCTGAAAAGTGACCCTCAAAAATTACAAAGCTGCCAGTCTGATTTTTTTTCTACAATTCTTCATGTCTGGAGAAGTAAGAACGGGGAAGGAAGGAGTGTGACATTACCTGTCAC
Organism: Alligator sinensis; assembly: GCF_000455745.1. Lineage (NCBI taxonomy): Eukaryota > Metazoa > Chordata > Crocodylia > Alligatoridae > Alligator > Alligator sinensis. Next base: position 129,114 of record NW_005842179.1, read on the forward strand.
AAAAACACCAGTTAAAATGAAATAGGACTAATAAGGTAATAAATGCCATATGTCGATGTGTGTAAATACATAAGACAGTAGGAGAGTTATCTCAGCATCTCCAGCAAAAGAGATGCTATTTATTAGCTAACTTGAATTCTGAACCTCAAAAATGTCCCCGTCATCTTTGTTGTCAGGACTGTACATATATATGTGCACGTCTGTAGAAGAAAAATAATACGAGCTGTTCATATTGATTCACAGCTAAGTATGGCTTTCACATTTCCATAATACAGGACACATTATCCAGGTCACCTTATTCAAATTTTGTAAAACTGTCTGTCAGAACAGATGGTGTCACTTAAGGATAATAAGCTTAGCCATAGATGTGAAGAAAAGCTGCTTCTATAAGTAAGATCTGCGATTGTTTGTAGGCATCTTGTGCATCTTATCACCCACATCTCCATTCTCTGCAAGAAGCAGTATGTCACCCAGGGTTTATTTTTTATAAGATTTTTTTTTTTTTTTGTGGTGAACTAGATTGCTTTAAGCAACCCTGGATAAGCGATGCTGTGCCTGTCTCACTTCATAAAATGGGACTTCTACTTGATACAAGGTTAATTACTGTTTGCAAATTCCTTTAGTTTCTTTAGTGAATAATGCTAAACTTAACATGCAAGCTTATGTTAAGTGACTCAGATTCACAGCTCAGGTTCCTGTGGCTGTCACGTAACATGATCAATCCTCCTAAAGCCTCTTCCTTTCTCTAGGGGCAACACTAACACCATCCTTTGCAATGTCATGCCCTCCTGGATTAGTCTATCTAGAGCAGCTTCCTGTAACCCACCTACCCTTAGATGCAATAAAATCTAGTTCTACCACTCTGTGGATATGTCTATTTTGTCTCGTACTGACTTGACTTTGGTGATTCCTTTAAACTTGGGGGGGGGGGGGGCGGGGTTTGCACAGTTTCTCGACTTTGCCACAGCCTATGCATTTTTTAAAGTTCATCATTGCCAGTGGTGACCTAGTGTGAGTTGAGCTACCCCAGAATACTGGAATACTTTGTGACACTAGTCCACTTTCTCATTCCATTTATTAGTATGCAGTCAGGGTGAGGAATATTAGGTATTCAACAATGCTGGTCCTCTTCAATGGACTGCTCACTAAGGCTCATAAGAGAAGCTTTTTCAGTGAGGCCTGCTGAAATTTTGGTCATTACCCATAAAAACAGTGGGTTCCTGAGTCCAGTCCACCTTGGTTTCAGGGAACAAAAGCATTCGAATTGATATTTGTGCACTGTAGGGGCAGGCCTTATGGTGAAGAGTGAAATAATTTAACTATGACAAATTTGCCATCTGCAACAAGTAGTGATAACTTGGCTAGGACAAATCACTTGCATCCTTCATGGATTTTTTCTTTTCAATAAACACAATTGTTTATAGCAAGAAAATCATTGGAAATCTCCAAGGCAATTAATTATCTGTGCCAGTAGTTGGTAAATATACAAATGTTTTAACATTGGTCAAGGAAAGCTACTGAAGACAGGATACTGGACAACCCTCTGTAGCACATTTGTTTATAAAAAAAAATGTGGGTGAAAGTTTCAGCTGTGACAGCAACTTCCAGGTAAAGAAACACAAATCATCGTGTTTAGACAAAACAGCGAGATAAACACAGAGCCAGATATTTGGCTTTCTTCCTTGTTGTGTGTAGTGTAATGTCCCCAAACTGCCCTCCCCCCCATTTCCGTATCTGGGTTAGAGGCAGCTTATCTGACCTCTTTCTGTGTAGCCTTCGCTGTCCTGAACTAGGGGCTTGAATAGGATAAAATCACCAGATTTTTTTGTTTGTTTTAAAAGTGATTGCTTGGAAGCAGCACCTTCCCCCTAAATAGATGTGTCATTGTGCTTATTCAGAATCAACCGCTGAGTTCAGCAACTAAAATACATTACTAAGTCTCCTTTTTAACCCTATTAGTTTTGCAGAGCCAACACAGCTATGGGAGAGGTAGGCTCTAGTTTAGTGTGTGCTAGTCATGCTAGCAACTATGTTTCAATTAAAAGGGATACAAATCTACCATCATTTACATTTCCACAACCTAATTATAAGAGGTGTCAGAGGGCAGATTCATAGATCCTAGGGTCAGAAGGGACCTCAGTAGATCATCGAGTCCAAGCCCCTGCCCTGGGCAGGAAAGAGCGCTGGGGTCAGATGTTCCCAGTTAGGTGCTTGTCCAAAAGAACAGCTACCAGGAGTGGGGTTCAAAACCATGTAAACATACATCCATTGGATCTTAAATCCAATGCCTTAACCACTTGGCCATCCTGGTGATTTGCTTTTGAGTGAAGGTACTAGAGATTCCCTTAGTCATTAAGAGAGAAAAAATACTGACCGATGGAAATTTTATTATTAGCAGTGATAAACCACAATAACAAAAATCTAGCTCAGTTCTTAGACTCTAGGCTAAGTCTGCAGTGAGCAGTTAGAAGAGCCACTGCTAAACTAACCTGATCTGAACTGTCTATATGAGACACTTATTGTGCAGTTGACTAATTAACTGTGCAGTAAATATCTCAGTGCCTACACATGCACCCCTTTTAGGCTAGAATAAACTAATTTACTCTGCAGCAGGACAGTACTAGTAAAAAACTCTGCAGTAGCACATGTGTAGATGCTTCCCCAGCTGGCTGGAGCATGAGGGTGCTTTGGTGCAGGGGCTGCCTGCCTGCTAGCCCTGTACTGAAATATCCTCATGCCCTATACAGCGCCTCTGTAGTATGTTGAGCCAAAGGGAGCAGCTCCAGGCTAGCAGGCTGCCCTTCTGGATATCCTGCCAAACAGGGCTGCTCCACCCTGGTTCAACATGCTGCGATCCTAAGTGCATGTGCAGACATACCTGGCAGCAATAAGCTCTAGAGCGATGAACTCCAAAGCTTATCTTTGTGTATTAATAGGCATAGATTCATAGATTCATAGATGTTAGGGTTGGAAGGGACCTCAATAGATCGAGTCCAACCCCCTGCATAGGCAGGAAAGAGTGCTCCTCTGGAAGACCCCCAGGGTAGGGGAGAGCACCACCTCCCTTGGGAGCCCGTTCCAGACCTTGGCCACTCTCTGTGAAGAAGTTCTTCCTAATGTCTAGTCTAAATCTGCTGTCTGCTAGCTTGTGGCCATTACTTTTTGTAACCCCCGGGGGCGCCTTGGTAAATAAAACCTCACCAATTCCCTTCTGTGCCCCCGTGATGAACTTATAGGCAGCCACAAGGTCGCCTCTCAACCTTCTCTTGCAGAGGCTGAAAAGGTCCAGGTGCCCTAGTCTCTCCTCATAGGGCTTGGCCTGCAAGCCCTTAACCATACGAGTGGCCCTTCTCTGGACCCTCTCCAGGTTATCCGCATCCCTCTTGAAGTGCGCCCCCCAGAATTGCACGCAGTACTCCAACTGCAGTCTGACCAGCGCCTGATAGAGGGGAAGTATCACCTCTTTGGATCTATTCATCATGCATCTGCTGATGCATGATAAAGTGCCATTAGCTTTTCTGATGGCTTCGTCACACTGCCGACTCATGTTCATCTTGGAGTCCACTAGGACTCCAAGATCCCTTTCCACTTCTGTGCCACCCAGCAGGTCATTTCCTAGGCAGTAGGTGTGCTGGACATTTTTCCTCCCTAGGTGC
>NW_005842179.1:133393-145821 GCF_000455745.1 Alligator sinensis
CTGAGGCAAAGAACTTGTTGAGGAGTTCAGCCTTGTCCCCCCTGTCCGTCACCAATTGTTTCTGCCCATTTAGTAGGGGTCCTATTCCTCCCTGGGCCTTCCTTTTACTCCCTATATATCTAAAAAACAATTTCTTGTTATCCTTTACTTGGGATGCCATCCTCAGTTCCATGGTAGCTTTGGCCCGTCTAACTGCCTCCCTACAAGCACGAGCAGAGGAGGTATACTGTTCTTTGGTGATCTCTCCCTGTTTCCACTTTTTATGTGCCCCCCTTTTGGCCTGTAGACTGCCCTGAATTTCTCTGGTCAGCCAAGGAAGCCTCCTGGCCCCTTTCCCTCTTTTTCCTCGCATCGGGATCGTCTCCCTTTGTGCCCGAAGGATCATTTCCTTAAGGCACAGCCACCCTTCTTGGGCTCCCATCACTTCAAAACTCCTACTCTGCAGTGCGTCCTTGACTAATTGCCTAAGTTCATTGAAATCAGCTTTCCTAAAGTCTAGCACTTTCACCCTACTAGTTACCTTACCCACTCAACGTCTTATGAAGAATTGTATTATTAGGTGATCACTGTCCCCCAGATGGCCACTGATCTGTAGGTCCCCTACCATATCATCCCCCGTCACCAATACCATATCCAGTAAGGCATTCCCCCCCCAGATCCAGTAAGGCATGTGTAAATGTGCCCACAAACTGTGATTCTTATACCATTCATACACTTTTCTGACCTAGAACTGCATTATAATGATGCAGATGTCCATCTCCTCTGTAGACATGACCTGAGAACAAGTCATTTCATGTTCAGTACAAAACTGCTCCCCGTAGATAACTACTATTGGTTATTGTTACCTTCTACTAATTCCCCGTAGGTAAAAGGCTATGTATTCTTTTACTTTTTTGATAGCCTATCCCTCCCCCCCACCTCAAAGTCATAATCCAAAATGCTCCATTTAAAAAAAAAATGTGACAACAATGATCTTTACTGTAATTTTGTCTGTTCCTTTTCGGAGGCATATCTAATTGAGCTGGAAGGACTTGACTAATTGAGCTGGAAAGACTTGGCAAAGAAAGGGAAGACAAGACAAGCATATTGCTTTAGTGAGGAGCAAATAATTGAAGTTGTAACTGCTATCTCACCACCCTATTGTGGTTCTCAAACTCCAATTCCTTCTGGGCAATGAATGAAGCTTCAAAAATGCCTTCTAGTTTATAGATTGGAAACCAAAGCATAGCGAAGTTAAGCTTCGGCTCTTATTTGGCTGTTGGTCTTAATACTTTTCCCATCCACCCACAAAATCTTCTCACCTGAGTCTGGAGGTGCTTTCCAACCAGAATAATTGGTTAAGCTTCTTGATTTGCATTAAAGCTCAGATGCCTTTTTCACTGAGGCCAGTAATGCCTCCTAGGCAACAGGGGTACTAGCAAAATCACTCAAGTGCCAGAAGGTCTGAAGTGACTTCTTCATGTCCTCCCTGTGTGCCTGGGACAGGCCATGCAAGTGTTTCCACAATTTACTTGGAAAGGATTATGGAGTGGCTCAGCTTCCTGCAGCACAAAGACGTAGGATATCTCATAGAAGTTGTCATGACATACAGGTATGTGTGCAGCACCAGAGGACCCCTCATTCAAATAGGACTTTGTAGTGTGTCTCCTCATATCTGGGCTAGGCTAGTTTGGGTCTTAATCATTTAAACCAGGGGTGCTCACAGGTCAAATCTGGCCTGTGAAGCTCCTTATAGGCTTGGAAATTTGGAAGCAGGAGAGCGGTGGCACTGTTTCCCCACTGTCAAATCTCTAGACCCATGGGAAGCCCTGGGTCCTGTACGCTGAATCCTGTACCTAACCCTAGTACACAGGGCCAGGCAGGAATGGTGCTGGGCCTCAGGGCCCAATCTCAGTGGAGAGGGAGATGGGAGAGGGCAGTGCCAGGACCCTGGGACCCTACCCCAGTGTGCAAAGCAGGGAGAGGGTGGTGCCCCAGGGCCCAATCTGGCCCAGATAGCCCGGTCCTGCCTGCAGACAGGCTCTGTGCCACTCATCTGGCCTAAAAAGCCAAAAGTTTGGGCACCACTTATCTAAGATATGCACTGGACCCACCCACCCATTGTAGCCAAATGAGGATGAAGGTCTTTACACCTTATGTATGTTATGAGGAATAGAGTTTCATGAAGCTCAGGCCAGAGAGCTATTTCTGAGCTGTCGTTTTGACTTCACAGCTGTAGGTAAGGTAGAAGTATCTTACTTTGGGGGCTTTTCTCTCTTAAGAGAATCTCAGTTGCTTACAAGCTCACAGGGGCAGTGGCAGTCTCTGCTCCTGTTCCCAGGGAAGTCAGAGTTTTCCTACTGACTTCTTCAAGGGCACAATTAGCCCCTTAGGGATGTGGCTCACTTATTATTTAACCTTGTGAACTCTGACTTGGGTTAACTGTTCCATGCTATTGGAAGTGACTGTTGTATACTAGCAGCTCAGGACTCAAATTCTATTGCAATGGCTCACACTCAAGTGTAGGAGCAGTCTCTTATCTTGGAGGCAAAGTTCTAAGGAATTGCAAATTCAGTTCAATTCTACCTTAACTCTAGAAATAAGAAAAGGCAGAATCAGAGTAAAATTGGCCCTTGTTAAACTGACTCAACACAAAGCACGACAACTTGGCAAAGGCTAGTTTACAAGCCAGTGATGCTGAATCCTGGGAAGAATTTTTAAATGCACAGTGTTCAAAGTGGTGTTAACTATGCTGCGATTGTACCCAGATCCATTGATACAATGCAGGTCTATGCAGATAGGCTACAACTTGATTTACCACATTCTTCTTGCTTGAGGCAGATTGCTGTCATGAGTGACAGAAGAATGCCGGCTCAACCATGATCAAGGCACAGAGACCACACAGGATGTGTGCTCTGCTTTGCTTTCCCCGGAGCTTTTAAACACAGAAGTGTAGTGGTTGTTGTGAGACAACTAGTAGCCTAACCTTTGGGCTGTGCATGGGAAGTGGAGATGGAGCCACAGATGGTCCATTTGCAGTAAGAAACCTTAGAGTCCTATTATTTCATCTGGATGCTCCCTGCCATTCAGGTAATTTTTAAAACCCTTTTTACTGTGACTTCTTAGGGAAACAAAAATTAACTGGGCTAAAAGAACATGTACATTGTGGTGTTTGAACGCCAGAAGGAATATAAGAGAACAAGCAAATCTGACCATGAACTGTACCCCAGACTCCAATATAGAGCAGCATTTTGCAGATGTAGGAAGCATGACTGAGACATGCCAAAAGCCAGACCGTTTATTGTCTAACAGCCTGGGTTTGATAACTACATCACCAAAAGCATCTTAGACTGGCAATAAACTACGGGCAGATCAAAGAAGGATTTAGGTGACCTCAACAGGGCATTCAATCACCTCCTCCTAAGTCCAAAACAGTGATCCCCAAGATCTCTGCCTAACGGCTGCCTAACTTTGGAGGTGCCTACGGTTGTTAGGTTCTCCCTTCTTGGTCTGAAACTTCCCTGAGCATATGTGCATACCTAGACCTGCTTGGCTCTCAGCTACCAGATGTCTAGCTCTTGGCTAAGCCCCATTTGGATCCTGAAATTCAGGAGGGATGCCTGCAGGCCCTGATCCATCAAACAATGCCTAAATATCCACAAACATTACTGAGTTGAGCAGAATACACAGCAGCTGCATCTCATTTATTCAAAAGCATTGCCAGAGAGAGAGAGAGAGAGAGAGAGAAGGTCCCAGATGTTACTATTATTTCTGTTTTTCATTCAATGACTCTTTAATGTATAATAAATTAAACAATCCTGAGAGTAGGCATTGGAGTCCAGGACTTCCATGTGTCCCAGTCACTAGGCTATAGTCATGCTCCCTCTTCTTACTACTCCTCTTTCCTCGTGATAGCTCAGCTTTAGCAGGATGCACAGAGAATAATCACTCACCCAGGCCTGAACTATGGTGGTCAGGGTACTGTCCTGGGAAGTAGGAAGCAAGTTTAAATCCCCTCAAACTGAGGAGGGCCTGAAACCAGGCCTCACACTTCTTCAGTGAGTGTTCTCACCACTGGTCTATTATATACAAGATGGGCATCTCCTCCTCCTCCACTTCCTGCTCCTCCTCTTATGGCTGCTCAAGAATGAGCCCCCAGTTCTTTGAAAGGATACTTCTAGATGCTCACCTTTAGGGAAGGGCTCTGGATCTTATCTGTATGGGTTGTCTTCCTTGCAGCCTAGGCTCAACGCTCCCTGTTTGAGCATGGCAGTGTTTCCTGTAGGTTAGCTCTAGGTAGCTGAATCAGTGAGGATGTCTTTGGTTCATCCCTCAGAGGTGCCCAGCTCTCCCCACATACCATATAGGAAGCCTGGGCACTTAACTATGGGTTTTGAAGTCAGCTCCAGGGGCTAGGAACCTAAAAGTTAGGTAGTGGCAGCCACCTTGAAGATGCCCATTATCTTTAATTGGAGCTGGCCTGATTAATTAATTGTGCTTGTTTATGGAGTATCAAGCCGGACTAATTATCCATCTAGGCAGAGTGCCAATACCACACACTGAGAGCATCTACACATGCGCTTTACTGCAGAGTTGATTAATTAGTTCCACAGTAAAGCATCACCATCTATATGTGCAGTGCTATTAGGCCAGAGTAAACTAATTAACTCTGCCATAGGATAGTACTGCCTGACACAAGTACTATCCTATGATGCAGTTGTTTACCCTGCTGCAATACACACACAGATTGTGACCGGGGCTGGATACAGCATGAGGGTGCTACAGTGTGGGGGCTGTCTGCTGGCTAGCTCTGCCCTGTAGCACCCTTGTGCCCCAGCCAGCTCCCTCCAGAGCCAAGGCACAGCAGCTCTGGGCCTGCAGGCTGACCTCTGGGGCCCCTGCCAGCTGGGGATGCGCTGCCCTGCCTCAGCATGCTGGGGTCTTGGGCACATGTAAATGTTACACCTGGGAGCGATAAACTCTGATGCAAATTGCACTGGAGTTTATTCAGCCCCAATAACTGCACACATAGATGTGCCCACTGGCATAGGTGTGCCCACTGGTAGGGTGCATGTGTGTGGCGGGGACAGTCTTCTCTCTTATTCACTTACACAAGGCCAGCCTGGAAGTTAGCCTTTGTTTCTTCCTTTCAAATAAAAAAAACCCCAGACTAAATGGAACATAGTGATAAACTTTTTTTTTTAGCATGGCCTTTTAAATCACATCTGAAATGTAAATAACAGCAGCACAGCTGTCACTTTTGCACATCATAAGGAACACTGCTTTCTGGCTGATTGTCCAATTTCACATCCTGCAGGATATGTAATAGAGTGGGCGTGCGGTGTCGATAAAGCCGAGCTAGACTCCAGCCATCCATGACTTAGTTACCGAATGCCAGTGTCCTTTATTTACACCTGCATGTAAACAGCCAGAAGTAAACAATACCACCCAGAGCAGTCTAGCACATAGGCTGCTGCAGCTTCACTTCAGTGCCTGAGGTGTTTCATACATTTCACAGAAACTATATTACAGTAACACAAGAGGTGACATAATCACATTGACTTTTTTCTTTTTGCACAGCACTGAGATCAGTTACAGAAAATAAATGTGCAGTCTTTACTGATAATAATTCCCTTGCTGTAGAGAGGAATTGCCAGCGTACTCTTGTCTTCAAATGTCTGTACATATGGAATTGCAATATTATGTGCACAGGAGTCACACACACAATTACCTCCACATTTCTAAATTCAGCACCAGGAGAAGATAAGTGCACTCATACAGTTTGCAAAACATGCACAGAGTGAAACAAGCACAAAATCCTTTTAAGCCTGTTTTAAGACCATATATAACCAGAATTAACAGTATACATCTACTCTGTACTTCTACAGCACCTTCCAGCAAACAACCTCAAGATGCTTTACAAGGCTCTTATAATTTATCCTCATTATGAGGCTTGGAAATATTCCCCTTTTACTCAGTTTCCCCTTCTGTAACTCTATAGGATAAATGACTTGCCCACAGAGCTGTTAAGAGAAATCAGATTTAGTGGCCTGGTTTTGCCTTAATAAGAGAGTATTTTTCCTTCCCCTGAAGCCTAGAACTTCTTGGCCTTTTACCGTATAATTTTGATATAAAACAAAGCTGCATGGCCATAGGGAGAAACACTCAATTTACAAAAAATACTTGCAAGTGCAATGAAACATTCTGAATTTACATTACCTATCATGGAGAAATTTGTTCTCTAACAACAGCATAATAATATTGCCAGCTACAGACTGATCTGAAGGCAGTCTTCTGCCATAATTCACATTTTGGCTCCACTGAAAAAAAAAGATGAATAAACCATTCTGTATATTTCAACAGATTAGCAATCATGACAGCAAGAGACACAATGCTTGAACCAAGCCCAGTCTTTTCCACTGTTCTTTACCATAACCAGCTCAAATCACATCCTAGCATGAAACCAAATTCAAACGATTGCTGTAAAAAAGGTAGCTGATAAATTTGGTTGAACATCATATGCAATTGCTCACCTATTCTCTTGTGAGTATTCTATGCTTCGAGTAGTTTTATTTCTTTCACCCTTCCCAGAAGTATAAAATGCCTTACTTCCAGCTACCACAATCAGGAAAATAAACCACCCAAACAAGAGAACAACATAGTTTTAAAAACTGTTAACACAACAGCAGATAAAAGAAAGTTCTGGTGAGCATTTTTTTTACAGAAATTTCTGTAACAGATATTTCTTCTATTTGAATTCCACACAAAAAGAACATATTAAAGAAAACTTAAGTTATTCTTCTTAAATAAAAACTATTTACAAATTGCACATATTGCACCTGGATCACATTCTGGGATCCATCACAGAAGATAAATGTGAGTCTTCACTGATATTAAACAGTGATTATCAGTGTACTTTTGTCTTCAAAATTATGTGCACGAGTTCAGTCTCTCTTCTAGTTTCCACTGGAGAATCCTTTAAAACAATGATGTACATCTTTTCATTCTGGAAAATGTACAGTAGTAGCACTCTCTTCACTAGTACAGCAAATAGCTCTTGCTCAGTAGATCACAAGAGAGCCGTCATGGCTGTCTGGTTTATTGGCTTTAGAGAGTCTCTGGGTGTTGAGTAACCCTCATTCACTGGTGAAGTAGTTTGTGGCTTCTGATAGTCAGTGCTATAGCTCACAGAGGTCAAGATGCTGTTAGCTTTAGGCTTATCATAGTTTGTTAGATTCTGTGGGGTTTGATAATCCCCATTCCTGGTGTCAGACCTACATGGGTTAGAGAAGCTGCCAGCAGAAAGGGAATGTTTATGAGCTGAAGAGATGACAGGCACGTTGTAGCCATTCTCAGAGGGAAAAGCCTTTTCTCTTCCAGCATGCCGTTCTACAATAGGAGTGGCGTATTCAGGCTCCTGACTGGTCAGGGGCAGGGCATATTCATGGCGGCTAGCTCTGTGTGGGCAGCTATAGTGGTTTACAATCTCTGGGCTACCTCTCTTCTCCTCATCCTCTGTGTCCATTGGTCTAAAAGTGGATCCTTTTCGTGTTACCATCCCAGTTCCAATCATGAGAGGCTGCTGATAATCTGAGAGGGAAACATTAAAAATTCAATAATAATCTACATACAAGTAGTGGTTTGAGTCAACTGTGAATTCATTAAGAGGAGTCTGAGATTAAAAACCTCAAGTGACTGATTTCTATTTGGAGTATACCATCATAAGGAATGAAAGAAATGTCCAACCTCAGTTCCAGGCAACCACTTTTGTTCAGCCAACCCCTGTCCTAAACTCTGACTTTTTTACAAGGAGAAATGTCCTTAAAGGAAATTGTTAACAAATACCTCAAAAAATTAAAAAAATCTCCTGGGTGGTTTGCTGTCTCACTCATTCAACGGCATGGGGGTATTTAAATCAGCTCCTGTGTCCCACTGTGTGCACTTTGCTAGAGCTTTGCTTTAACAGGTTTACCTGCCCCTCTTGCCATTACATGCTACACACCCAGAACAAAATAAATGCACCAAAAATTACACAGTGGTTCCCTGCCATATCACTTGTGACCAGATCCAGCTTTTGCGGTGTCTCTTTTTCATTGTTATAGCTGATAGTAAATTCAGTTGACTGATGTCTAGTAAAAGGCTGTTTGATCTGTTTCCAACAACCTTGAATAAAGAAATAAAAGTAGAAGACATTAAATTTAGAGTGATTCGACTTTAAAATATGTTGATTGGAACTTATCAGAAAGTCCAGTTCTTTATGTGGATGCTGTTAGTATTTTGAGGTAGTAACAGTAAACTGCAAAAACCACACTGCTTGTAAATCATTGGGAAATATCAAATCAACAGCTGTTTTAAGGTAAAAAATAAATATTACTAAAAATGTTTTTCCTTTCTGCATTTCTTGACAAGAAGGGCTCAAACTGTGTAGTTACTGGCAACAGGGTGTTTGTGTTTGACAGTTAATTTGCAGAGAAATGACAGGTTTTGTTAAGCTAACTAACCAACCAACCATTATTTCTATGGTAAAAAAAAGATGCTTATAACCCTTCAGAACAGCCTTCTGTTTTGGTTTCCAAGTAGGGTCCCCCATTATCACAGAATCAGAATGCCTAAGACAGATCAGTTAATTTGCCATCACAACTCTCTGGTGAGGCAGGAAATCTGTAAGTGGGAAAACAATCACTGTTTAAATGACCTGTCTGAATGTCCCAGGGAGTTTGTAGCTGAACTGGAAACTGTATTCAGATCTCCTACATCTCAGCCATGTTCTTTCATTACGGAACTAAGCTTTCTCCTGGCATTTAGGAGGTGGATTTATGGAATGCGGAAGGGAGAGCAAACTGACTTAAGCAAGCAGATCTCTGGTTTCATATGTCTTGTCTTCATTAGAAATGGAACTTGTTTTAGGACTCAGGCTTGTTAATCTGACTTGACAAACATGCTGTCAAATGAAAATTTCTAAGGAAGACAAGCTCAGTGACCGTGCCTTCCCTCTGTTAACAAGTATAAACTTTAAGACCTGTTGAGAAAAACATATTCTGCATTGGTCTGTTTTCAAGATTCCTTCAGACAACTGAGTCTTTCCTTTCTTAAACAGAGTTATACTTCAGAGAGATGTTCCTCCATATAACTGACAGGAGTGTATGCCCCACTAGAAAAAAGGGCTAAACAGCAGCTGGATCCAGATTGCCAAGCCTAGCCCCACTCTAGAAAGCCTAATCAACTGAGCGAAAGGAGTGTGAAATGTTAAATGTTTCTGCAAACGACCTCCAGAGCAAAATCTCCCAGCCAGTGTTCAGTTCAGATTTGATGAACAAAGTACAGTTCAGTATTGAGCTTTGTAAATCACATTGAGGGGCAGGAGGAGGAAACAAAAAGACACATCAAAACCTCCATCTCAGGGCTTCTTTGGAGAGTGACTGTTCCCCATACTACGGGGAAGAGGCTGGGAAGGAGCAATCTGTTTCAGTGTGGTTAATTTCTTTGATAAAAAACACTAAGGTAAAATAACTTAAGACATAATTTCTCACTTGTTAAGTACATTTCTAACATTTTAACTCTGCAGGTGCTGTCTTGAGGTAAGACTAGTAGTGGTCTCATTTGACCTATTCTTTGGTGAACAGGGCAAATTTAATATAAAAAATATTAAATGAGGAGGAATTAAAACACAATGCAGTTAGTATTTAATTGCTCAATCCTTTCTATTGCTTCCCCCAAAGGAGAGAATAGAAGTATGATTTTCCACTAACCTGGTTTCTGAGCATCAGATAAGCCATAAGCAACTCCTTTTATTTCTCTCCTGTAAGGAAAAGAATGTTTTTGTAAGTGTCTGTCACTCACAGCATTTCATCTTCATGCCTTAGCTTTGGTGGAGAGAACTATCATATTTGCCAGCTGAGAACTGTCATGCTCTTTTAATTGGTGGATGATGTGGTTTATTGAATGTAGGGCTTATAAACTGGAATGGTTAAACTAAGTTTCTTTCCATGTCCATTCAAGACATTAGGCACTGCAATTGAAACCCTGTGATTTATGTTGGCAAATTATGCTGGAGAATGGCATGCCAGTCCACACATTATCCTCTTGGCTGTATGCTCAGATTATTATTATACAATTTTGCATAGTTTTTAGAGTTTGTAGTAGATGCTCTGGGGAGACCTGAGCCCTTGTTAGGGTGAGCTGATATCACTTCCCCCAAATTTCCATCTGGCGATGCGAACATTTCTATCCCCTGGTCTAAGTTGTTTGACAAGTTCAAATGAAAATTGTGGAAAGGGAGTCAAAGTTGATCAAATTCACCTCCTTTCAACTTTCTCAACAAAAGGTGGGATAGTGGCTCAGATTTACTCACTCACCAACATATGCTTTAAATTTGTCCCACCAATTCTCAACTGCTGTAACTTCTTTGTAAAAGGATTAGTAGAGACAAGCAGAGGATGAGGAACAACAGGGGTATGGCATAACATGGCTAAAATTGTTCCCACCCCCTCTGACTCCTCTGTGTGGATCTTATACCAGAGTTTAGATTCATTTATATCCCAGTAGGTGGAGGCAGAGAGGCTGAGGAATCTAAATTAGCATAAGGAATTCCATCCTACATCACTTCTGGATGCGACTGACTGAGAAACATGGTTTACATGACACCAAAGGACAGTTTCTGTTTAAAGGAAAATTTTTCAAACAATGTTAAGCTCCAGCCTCAAGGAAGTACTGCTGGCATATGGGAGTGAATGAGGAGTGTGCAAACAGCAGTGTGATTTACACAACTACAACTATCCTGCTTTATATAAGAAAGAAGTAAAGTCTCTTACTTGCGTATGGTCATATAGATGCACATTCCAAATAGGAACAAACACAGCACTACCAGGACTGGGACAATGATAGCTGTAAGTTTTAAACCTGCAGGGAAAGAAAGTTGCAAGGTGCAGTTATCCAAAGTTGGATATGTTTTTACTATGGTCAGCATGCTAAAAATGAGCATAGGCCAAAAACTCTGTAAGAGTGCACAAGAAAGAAAAAAAATGCAATATTGCAACAGGGTTTGAGCTAAACACATGCAGCAGTGTTGATGCCGAAGGAGTTAAACCCATTTTCTCTAGGCCTGTGCTTTACTCAAAATCTGTACACATCCTTCTTTAGAATTCTTTCTTATTGGAGATGAGGCTGGCAGTGCTGCCTATTGTTTAGGTTACCTGACACCTTCACAGTTAAAAACTGCACATCATGCATAATCAGAGATTAGATTTTAGCAGCTAAATCCCCAGATTTCACCCTCACTGAACATGCTTAAGCCTCTCACAGCTTTTAATGTTGACCAGACGGAGCATATGCCATCTCTACAGAGAGAGTAAGAATGATCCAGCCAAGAGCCACGAAGACTCTCAAGGTCTGTTTTTGTAAGCGCTGGTCTATGCTGGTCCTGCATTATCATCAGTTATTGTTAGTTCAAATGGCTTGGCCAGACTTGAGTGGTATTTCCTAGGGATGGCAAAAGGTTCCAACCTTGTGTGTAAACCACATGTTGGTCAACTGTATGCCTTATCTGAAGCAGGCACAGACCTGCTCAAGAGATGAATCAGGATTGTGCACTGAAAGGTGATTATGTATATGGCTTTTAATTTGCTGCAGAAGGTGAAAAGTGTGAAGGAAATTAAAGGTCTGTTTCTACCACAGAGTTCCTATGCAACGCTGAGCCAGTCACTTAAACCAGGCTTCACAAACAGTTACTAATTTTTGGATGCCCAATTTGAGAATCTGGCATCCAAAATGCAGAAGTGTTGAATACACAACTACAACTGAAGTCAATAAGAGTTGTGCTTTGAACATATGAAGTGTTATAGAATGTTAAAGTACTCTAAAAACAAAAGCATCTCATATGGGTACCCCAAATTAATATATGTATTTGGCCTTAATCACTCTGCGCCTCAGACTGTAAAACAGAGATGTTGCCTCTTCATCTTACAGAGTTTTGTGATGATAGATTCATGTTTGATGCACTTGGATACTATTGCAATGAGAATGATAGTAAAATCTGTGGAGGAATAACGTCTGGGGAGAGCTACTGAACAGCAACGATAAAAACAGAATTATGAATATCTGCTCATTCAGTGATTCATAGATGTTAGGGTCGGAAGGGACCTCAATAGATCATCGAGTATGACCCCCTGCATAGGCAGGCAAGAGTGCTGGGTTCAGATGATCCCAGCCAGATGCCCATCTAACCTCTTGAAGACCCCCAGGGTAGGGGAGAGCACCACCTCCCTTGGGAGCCCATTCCAGACCTTGGCCACTCTAACTGTGAAAAAGTTCCTCCTAAAGTCCAGTCTAAATCTGCTCTCTGCTAGCTTATGGACATTATTTCTTGTGACCCCCAGGAGCGCCTTGGTGAGTACAGCCTCACCAATTCCCTTCTGTGCCCCCATGATGAATTTATAGGCAGCCACAAGGTC
>NW_005842179.1:147394-148637 GCF_000455745.1 Alligator sinensis
GGCTAGATTAAGGGGACGCGAGCTTCCATCTGAGCTCCGCGAAACCCTGGGAGCGGAGGAACGAGCCGCAGATAAGAGAATGGCCTTATGGTACGACAAGTGGGGAGAAGGTAGTGCAACCTTTCGTACTGTAATGAATTTAATGCACCAAAATCTGAGTTTAAAAGCCCAGCTGCAGATGGCTGTTCGGACGGTCAAAGAAGCGGCTGAGAAAAAGGGACCTGAAACGCCAGTCCAAGATGGCACCGAGCAAGAGGGAGACTGCGTGGAAGAACCGGAAGAGCAGGGAGGAGCTTCGGAAGAACCCGCGAGAGTCCGGTCAGCAACTCCGCCCATCGACTGAGCGTCGTCCTCATCGACCACGCCTTCCTGCCAACGAAGGAGAAAGTCAAGCGGAGGAGTGCATCCGCCCCTCCTGCCTGAAGTGATAACAGCAATGATGACTCCAGCGGCAGCAGTCCAACCTATGACAACATCAGCTCCTGAAAGAATAATTTCTCCTGCAACAAGCTTGCCCTACAGCCACGGTCGACCAGGCAGCTGATGAGCGAGATGTCGTCACCAGTCGCATTCGTGCTTGGACAGAATTACAGCAACTATACAAATAATCTGAGACGGAATCTGATGAAGCTATAATTTCGTGGCTAGATCTCATGGCCATGGAATTTAGACGTGATTGAGAATAATTTTCTTTGCCAGTAGGATCATTAATCTGTTTTATAAGTTTCTGTTTACAGATCCGGGATCCAGAGTGCGTGGCAAAGAGAAGCCCTGAGAGGGATAACATCATTGGTAGAAGCAAGGACTTGATGTGTGACTTTGCCGTGACGCCTACTGAAGCCCCGATCGTGCAGTTCTTTGTTTTGAATTTAGTTGTGTGTGTTTATATAGGTAATTATTTGATTCGGTCTTTGGAGGATGAACTCCTTGTATTGACAGATTCTGCCTTCAACAAGGGGGGATATCATAATCCGAGGATCTAATTATGTGTTTATATTGATTATTGTTTTAATTGTTATGTAACTCAATTCCAGGACAGCGAATTTTGTGTGTGTGTGTGTGTGTTTGTTTGTTTGTTTGCTCGTTGGACGACTCGCAACAAGGTTCCTAAATAGAGTATATAGCATAATTTAGCTATGCTCTCAGCAAGGGGGATGTCACAACCCAAAGTTGTGGATTTTTGATTGTGTGTGCTTCGGCACCGCTAAATTATGTTCCCGCCGAATTGCAGCTCTTTTGCACG
>NW_005842179.1:149312-163321 GCF_000455745.1 Alligator sinensis
GGCTCGCGCCCGGCGAGGACGGGACCGGGAGCCGGCCCGCACACCTAGGTGCAGCACTTTGCATTTCTCCTTGTTAAATTGCATTCTATCATTTTCTGCCCTGAGTGAGTACCATCACTCCTTTTCACTGGATAAGGATGTGGGAGTTGATCTTCTGCAAAGATACCATTAGAACAGTGGTTATCAAACTTGTTAGACTCAAGGCACCCTTTGGAAGATGCCAGCACTTAGCTGTCACTTATGGCGCAGACAGAAGAGGCAACTCCCTGTTGCAACTCATAATGCTTTATAGGAAGTGCTATGAGTTGAAACAATCCCCTGGATCCAACAAAAGTTCGCTGTTGCGTCTGGGAGTTAGGCTTTCCAGCTGCTTGCTGAAGCCTGCAGCCTAGTCTCCATAGCAATGCCACCCTCCACTCCCAGCTGGGACACTTCAGAATGGGAGGGGGGAAAATGAAGCACAGGGAGCTTGCTCTTGGGGTTCCCCAGCCAGCACTGGAGAGTGGGGTGAGTGAATTGGAGCCTACCTAGGCCTTATTCCCATGGTGGAGGACTCCAATACACCTGCCCCACCCTCCAGAGCTGGCTGAAAAGACCCCAAACCTCTGCTCCCTTTCCCCACTCCCATCTGGAAAACAGCAACATACTAGGAGCGCCACAGACACTAGTTACAAAATGCACTCCATTATGAAGTGTGTTCATCTGAATCCCCATGCAATAAGGATTCAGATTTTTGCAGGATTGGGCCCTTTTAAACTAGTTTAAGAGCCTAAGTCTCAATATAAATATTAAACTGGAAAACATTTGACATGAAACATGTCTGAAAATAAACTGCACCTCTTTAACAACAGGCTAAAATACATTTCCAATTTACTTTTGAGCATGCCAAGGATCACAAAACACAAAAATTATCAGATATGCCTCCCCAAGGCAGTCAAATAAAATTAAAGCTTTTGAGGCACTATGCTTTATAAAGAAGTGAAGGGCACTTGTGCCCCACCTGACTTTGTGGAAAGTAATGAGAAGGTAATGGCTTGTTTTTGGGAAGTGTTGAACAAGGAGTGGACATGACAAGGTGATGGCATATTTTAGAGGGATTATACCATTATACTATTACCTAAGTTAGTTTCTTCTGATGGGACGGGTTCTGTGACGGTTCTATCTTCTTTTCCAATTGATGCATCTGTATTTTGACTTGGTCTTTGCCACATTGAATGAGTAAATGAGCTGTTCACTGTGAAAATAAAAGTGAAAACTGTTGAACTATGGCATCATCATGAAATTTGGGGGTCCACTGCCTCAGCAGGCTCAGATGCCAGAAGTACTGCTTACCCCATACCTTGCATTATTCGACAACCAATCAACTCCACCTTCAGGGCTATTCTTTGGTGCCAGGTCTGTGGAACCACCCGTACGTAACGGGCTACTATAGGAGGGATAAAATTATTACGTACAATGTCTCCAAAATTGGAGTTACCATGGAATACCTACAATACATAAAAAGTAAATAAGTAAGCACAATAAGTCTTACTAGCTGTATTTTAAAAGTTTGATTTCCCCTTGTTTCCCCCAATCTTCCAAATTTAAAGAGTGAGACTTGTCAACTCAAAAGTCATTTACAAATATGTCTAAAACCCATGTCATAATCTTAGGATTTTACAATAAGAATTTCAAAAGAAATACACATTTTACTACTTATGTTCACATTTTTCACTTAAATTCAGCATAAGGAAAGAAATAAGACTTCTCAGCTTCACTTTTGTTTCAGTTTGGATTTAACTTTCTAGCTAGTTCCCAGAATGCAGCAGTTACATTACAAATATTCATACCCAAATGCTTCTCCAGTCAAAAAAAACCAAATAAAATTGGTTTTACTGACAGCAAATAATGAAAATATTTTATATTTTGCAAAATAATTTTTCTTTAAAAAGACTTGAAGGAGTTTGACTGTCCCTTTCACTATACTTCCAATAAGTGATGATCTGTTGAGCCATTCTCAAAATGAAAATGAAAAACGCTTATTAGCTTAAATGAAAATCACATAAGGCAGCAATCCTCATAATGTTAGTTCGTTTGGCTTATGATTCATGGGCTCAGATCAAGTATAGCTTCTTTTAAGGGTTTTTTTGTTTTTTTAATTACAAGCCATGTGGATCAGTTGTAAACTGAGACTTTGCTTCATGTGGAATAAAAAAAAGCAAATCCCAAATACATTCAATCAACTCTTTAAATTGTGAAGAACTACCATGGTGGAAGAATGCAAAGCAGATCATTTTAAATATCTTAGTTTCATAATTCAGCCACTACTGTATTCATTTTTCAGTCTGCAGGCAAAAACCCTGTACCTCTAAGATATTAAATCCACATTGTGCAGTGAAGTAGAGAAAGATTGGGATTGTAAGTAGTGTCTTCAAAATCAGCTCTACTAGTCTTTAGAGAAAGTTTTTGGTTATATTGAAGATCAAAGACCACTTAGAACCTGATCCCTGAGACATGCTTCATAATTCCCTTTCAAAGTAATGGTCATAGTAACTATTAAGCCCTGGAGGATTGTCAAGGAAACTCAGTGTTGTTATACGAATGCAATCTTCTAACTCAGGCCGTCTTCATGAGAAACTGTCGCTAATTTGTCTATCAAAGCAATTTAAACCAAATATATTGAAAGCCACTGTAAAAACTCTTATTTTGCTTTACGAGTATTTATTTCATTTTAGTTAAATCAATTCCTGATACTTATGCTACAGGCTCCCAACATGCTTATTGTGGAGTAAACTGACTTTGTAGCATAAATGAAGCAGACACATAGTGACATAGCCTTACACCAGCATACATTGATCCTGTACATGTTAAAATTATACCTCAGGAAGTGGGGCATAACTTAACACAGGTGTAAATTATCCAGATGTCTTAATTAGTGGAATAGACACATGACCAATGTCATCCCTGGATAGCCCCTTTCCTCAGTACAAACCAGTTCCTCCAGTTTGTTCAGTCTCTGTGGTGCCTACTGTGGGCAGGCATTTTGGAAAAGCAGACCAAGTGTCTGCTCCCTACTACAGAGTACTTTTACTACCGAGTAAAGTGCAGAGTGATTGTTTTTCTTTAGTAACTGTGTTGTGTATCTATACCCTTAGATTTGTGATGGCAGAATTATCATGGTCAGGTAGGTGAAGGGGCATAATCCTTTTCTGACATGGCTGTGTCAACAGAAGGACATACTGTAGACAGGTCATGTTAGCAAACGTGCACTTTTATCCTCATGACTTGGTTTGCTTGTGTATATTTCTAGTTTAGTACAAAGTGTATTTTATGAATATACTACACCAACATTGCTATACTAATGAAGTACTCCTTTTGTAGGCATGGCATTAAGTTAAACTTTAACAGAGTGTGTCTAAGTAGTTTTCTGCACCAATTCAGTTTAGCTAAATGAGCTCCAAAGAAAAAAAAAAGAAAAGAAAAGAAAGAAATCACACCTTTAGTTTACCTGGTGTGACTGTTTAGACAAGCCAAGTAGATTAGTGGTAGAGGCTTGTATAGATTTGGTTAATCTTCAGCAGTGAAACTGCACTAATGTACTCTGCTGATGTAGTGGATCTTTTCTGACTGAAAATCTGTCCCTGAATGTCAAGTCATTTAAAGACATTTTTTCAAAAATTCCCTTTCTTTTGTGTTTTTGCTCCCCACACGTCTCCTTTTACCTTTTCTTCATTGCTCAGTATTCCCTTGTAAATCCTCCATTTTGAGTTGCTATTTTTATAATTCATTGTAAATGTCTTTACATAAAAGTCAGAATTCAGCAGAGTGGTTCCTGTAGTCCTAATCCCTTGAAACAGAAAAACAAAGTGTTCATGTATGAGCTTTTTTTCTAAAGGAACATTTCAAATGCAAATTCACATGTAAATACATTAAAAACAAATGAATGTTTCCATCTACAACAGCTATTTATTTTTCAGAGCAAATCTGGAGTTCTACACAGGTTAAGAAGTGGAAGGGAGAAGTCAGATTCATAAGTCAGTTTGAAATTCACAGTATAATTCTCTTTATATAAATAGATGCTACAGAATTTTAAAGGTAACCAGATCAATGACTCCAAAATGACAATAGCTTTTAGAGATTATGGCCCATCATGGCAGTCTTTAAAACTTTCCAAGTAACAGTAATTTACATTTTAAGACTATATGAATTGGCAACTGAAGTCCCTTTCATCCATATCATCATTTCAATTGCTCTGCCTTAGGTAATTCTTTTATGGATAAAATGAAGTGCATCATAAATAGTACCCAAGATGACATTTACAGTTTAATGGACACAATAGCTCAACTAATTACTGATTTTGCAAAATATTTTGCACAAAGGCACAGCATACTGTTTGTAGCTCACTGATATGATGCAGCATGAGGCAGGATAGCCCAGCCCAATCCAGTACTCCATGTACATCAAATACCTCATCACTGGCAAGTTGGGGGTCTTAATATCTAAACCACCAAACTGTGATAAAAGTATAGGATGCTTGATTGATTTTAATAAGCAAAGGAATAGACATGCTACATTTTGACATCATGCTATTTCCAGTAACTAACATACATGTCAGACGTACTTAATTTATAGCCCCAGCAGAAGAGCCACCCAGTGTTACTAAGTACACAACATACCTGTTATTCTCTTTTTCTCTCCCAGGTCTATTTCTAACCACTCCTGTTGGCTGCTGTGATTAGAAGCCCAAGACAACCCTCGCACTTGGAACCAAGCCTTGTCAGGAGACCAGCGAACAACTTCCCCAAATTCATTGATTTCTTCCCAGGAGGAGGACGCAGTAATATGGGTCTGGAAGAGGAATCCATCTTCCAGACTCAGAGATTTATTGCAGCCTAAGAATTCCATTACAGAGAGAAACAGAAGCATCAACTGACATTTTCCCAGCATATTCTATTTTAGGTCAATAATCTACCCAATTCTGTGCCCCTGCTCCCTACAATAATCAGCGCACATTATTCTTCTATCTATTTTACTCTTTCTGTCTCTCCTGCTACCATTCACTAGTCACTGTTTGCCAATAAATTCAGAGCAAGCAATCTAATATCAGATAATTATAGTCACCTTCCTGGCTTCTCACATAGACATGCACACACAATCACCTCTGACACTGGGCTTGTTTGCTATAATTTGTCTTTACCATTTTGCATTTGGCTTGTCGTTTCTCCAAAACTATAACACTTGTGTTCCAATGTATACTGATTTGTATCAGACCTACATTTTCAAGCTATTCCTTTGAAATCATGTTTTGACGTTTGCATTTGTCCGCTGTAAAGAATGATCTTTGGGAAACAGAAACATGCTCTCTGTGTGAGGGGGAGACGTTGTACTATAAATATCTCATTGTTCATACCACCAGTTAAAGTTTATTCAAATTAGCTGGGTTGAAGAGGGTTCTTGAGACTAGTTAAAAGAGGTGATACCACGGTGATAAATAGCTGCAAGTGAGCATTACTGTACTAGGGAACCAACAGAATTTCTACACATGCATATTCTCCATGAATACAAGCCAATGTACTGTAGTTTCAGTACTAGAAAACAGTGTAATATATGAAGTTAAAAGTCATTCCACAGCATTTCATGGGACTCATTATGTTTTACAGTTTTCATACACGTATAATGACTTCACCTAAAGAGATTAAAATATAATTCAGTAGTGGACCAAGATTTTTCCCTTGCTTTCACCATGTTCAAATGCAAATTTAAAACAAACAAAAAAAACAAAGAAAAACAAAAAAATCTTTAAAAGAAAGTTCTTCTATATAAATATAAAAGCAGAATTAAATATTATTTTATATTAGGGAAGGTCATAAAAAGCTTCTTTTCTATAATAGTGTGATATGAACCATTTTTATTTACCTATACACATACTTTCTCTTGTTGAAGCAATGAAGACAAAATACATTTAAGCATGCCTTGAAAAAAAATGCTTTCATATTTTGTCATCTTAAGGACAATGAAAACAAAAGCATTACTCCCCTGTCTTCCCCTAGCAGCACCAGAAATGTAATATCACAATTTCTTTGTTGTTGCTTCTCAACCACATGGATTTGTCCTATTCCTGGCTTTTTCTTTTCCACAATCACAAGCTTTAGATCCACTTTGACAACAGTCAGGCAGGAAGCTACTATCTTAAAAGTGTCTACATTATATGTAGTATGACATTTTTTAGGTTATTTTAGAATCTTTTACAAGGAAACAACTGTAAACTTGAATAGCTAAAATAAAGTAATTTTTCTTACCATTTGAGGTAAACAAAAATCGTTTGTCTGACAGTGAGCCACTATAAGAAAAAAAAAGAGGAAAAGATATAGTTGTTGAGCATTTCAGGAGCTCCTTATAACTAGCACAGGAAACACAGATTCATTGTGGGATAAAGTATTTTTGTTATACAACAAATCTTAATTTAAACGATAGCTAATATCTTTTGTTTGACAGCCTCCTTCTGTCAAAGAAACTTTTGTTTCTGCCATCTGACAAAATTCAGGTCTGGCCACAATGCTTGTGTTTTAAAATTATGGCCCGTCCCCCCAGACTGTTATCCTCATCATACATTCCTTCCCTCATCTGTTACCCAAAATCTTTATAGCTGATGGGCAATTTCTTGCAAATCCCATTCTCCATCCACTCCTCACAACTACGAAAGAAGTGCACATTTCTAAAGGCCACCCACCATACAGCCCCAAAATGCTTTGCTGCAATAAACAAGAGTTCTGTATCTAACAACGTGGCACCGTTCTAAACGTGAGACTGTTTCTTCTTTCACTTTCACCAACATAAATCAAGAAAACTCAGTAAAGTCACAATAGTTATTGTAATGTAAATCAAATCCCACCCAGTGAGTTAAACAACTGCTGCGACTAAATCACGCTTTGTTCTCATTTCTATAACTATGGCCAAACTGTATGCTCATAATGTGAAAAAACTGTGCTCTATCAAGGCTAAAAGCAAGGTGTATATAATAAGATTATAACATAGTTCCGCTATAACCAACTCTGAGGAACATCAATAGAAGCACCTGTTTCACTTTGAAGTCAGACAAGTTTGCTATCTTTCAGTCCTACTTCCTCTAACCTGAGATATTATAATATAAAACACAGACCAAAAGTTAACTTTGCTCAACTCCACAAAGATATACATCATACACAGCAAGTGGAAAATAGCCAAGATGTTCAAAAGTGCCTACTAATTTTGATTGCTCAACCAAATCCTCTGAAAATTGGTTTAATTTAAAATGAAAGAGCAGTTTGCAGTTCCTGAAAATCTGTTCCCTTCACTATGTCTCAAGTTATATACCCCAAATCAATAGTCCTATCTGAAAAATCATGGTTAGTGTGTTATGCTTTAAAATAACTTTTGCACTAATGGGACAACCCCTAGTGGTTGCTATAAAATTGCAGAACAATATTTCCTTATTTCTATTCTCTAGACTAGTAGCAACCTATAGATTAATTTGTTTGAGAACAAAGCTGTAGAAAATTAGGGAGAGAAAGGGAAACTGACCCCAGATAAGGACCAATAAAAGCACTAGTTCTTTTGTCCACCTTCTAGATATGAGAAAGACCTAGAATTTCCAGAAAGTATTAAGATGGTTTAGCCATGATCAACTGTTGTTTGGTTAACATTTTTTGTAGGTCATTAAAAGGCTAATTCGTAATAACTCATCTTTTTCATGATGCAATTGGTAGTATTTCTGCCATGACTTTCAGACCAAAATGAAATTTGTGCTATTATGTAGATGTCCATTTCCTTATTAGCCTTAAGAAAGCTTTCTAGCAGACAGCGACTGCGATAAAGGTGTACGGAGGAATCCACTTTACAGATACTTGTACAAACATATTCTGTTCCACTGAGGAATTTTACATTAAAAATTAATATTAGAGTCAGATTCAAGGGAAGTTTTGTAAACAATGCAGTTTAAACCAAAATCTCAAACTTTCCAATTAATGAACAATTGTAATTTCTGTTTTCAGAGAATACTATTTTTGCATGGAAAGAGGTTCAGAGAGCCTCACAACCCAGCTCTGGTAGCAAAGTTAAGCCCACATGTTTATACTTGAATATCAGAACTGCCCAATAAATCTGAATCCTGGCCACTATATCTTCATTTTATAGTACTTATGTCTAAGTCCAAAGACAGATCGTGAAAACTGCAAATCACAGATAACAGAAGCATAACAAATATACTAAAAAATGAAGCCAGAGAGGCCAAGGTCAGGTCTGGAATGCTGGTAAGTGAGCAATTCATAACTTAAATGTCTGTATAATAATGTGATAGTTAGGGGCTCAACGCACATAAGCAGCAGCATTTGATGAGGTCAATTTCAGATCAAGTCACTAAATGAAATATATATTTAATACAGAAATCCAGTATAAATGAGTTTTTATTCAAAGTATCGTTAGCTTTTATTTAAAGGGGATTTTTAAGTTAATAAAAATACTATTGTCTGTATGCCAAAGAGATTTTTCACAGGACTGACAGTTTCAAGGAATTTTATTCCAGTGCCCGTGTATTCCAAGGACAGAAAAGCTATTCAGAGCTACTAATGTGCATTATAAAACCTCTTTTAAAGGTTGAAATAGGCTGGTTGCTCACTAAATTATGCCCATTATCTTTTTCTTGGAAAACACTCAGTTTACTCATGCTTTGAAATACCTGTCTTAGATGGGAAGGGGCTCCCATGGTTTCTGACCTCAGTTCCAGCTCTCTGTGGAAGCTATTCCACTGCTCCCTAGCCATGTTATCCAATGAATGTTAAATGCAAGGTGCATAAAAGTCACAAAATCAGGTACCAGAAATAGGGGCATAACTAGGGAGGGTTGGGGGGCTATAGCCACCCCAAAATTCACTGTAACCCACTTGTAGCCACCCCTCCCAGCACCATCCATGTCCAAGCACCCTGCACCTCCACCCTGGGCCACTGCTGCCTACCCAGTGCAGCTGAGTTCACCCCGCTCCTGCCTGCAGAGGGGTGGCACTCCTCACCCAGCCCATGGGGCCTGTGTCCCACCTTTGTCTGGGTAAGGAAGAAAGGACATACTGTGTGGATAACATCCTTTTATGGATAACATGGATAAAACACATGTTTAAAGTGGGTATTGTTAAACAACAAATGTTTGGCCAGAAAATGTATATTGCAGCACCCAACTCGATTTTCTGTCTAGCCCACTTCAGCCCCCCGCACCAGGAAGAAGCTGGTGCCACCTCTGACCAGAAATCAGGGCTCGCTTCCTTATAGGTAGGGATTTACTCAATTTGCAATTTTGCGGAAATAGCAAAAACTGGGCATTGTCTGTGAAATCAGGCAATGTCCATGAAATCAGTGAATCCTGGGACATCATTCTCCCATTGTACTCGGCCTTGGTGAGACCGCAGCCGGAGTACTGCATCCAGTTTTGGGCTCTGCAATTCAAAAAGGATGTGGAAAAGCTTGAGAGGGCGCAGAGGAGAGCCACGCGCATGATCAGAGGTCAGGATAACAGACCTTATGATGAGAGGCTGAGAGCCATGGGACTCTTCAGCCTCGAAAAGCACAGGCTCAGGGGTGATCTGGTGGCCACCTATAAATTTATCAGGGGTGACCACCTGGATCTGGGGGAACGTCTGTTCACCAGAGCACCCCAAGGGATGACAAGATCGAATGGTCACAAACTCCTCTGCGACCATTTCAGGCTGGATATAAGGAAGAACTTCTTTACTGTCCGAGCCACCAAGGTTTGGAATAGACTGCCGCTGGAGGTGGGTCAAGCACCTACTTTGAATGCCTTCAAGACACTTTTGGATGTTTATCTTGTTGGGATCCTATGATCCCAGCTGACTTCCTGCCCTGGGGCAGGGGGCTGGACTCGATGATCCTCCAGGGTCCCTTCCAGCCCTAATGTCTATGAAATCTATGAAAGAGAAAAAAAAAAACTTACTAAAAATAAAATGCTGGTTCCCCAGAGGGAGCCAGCAGTCCTCATGACTGCTGCGGTCCAGCTGCGTAGCCCATTGGGGGAAAGATGGGGGTTGGTGGGGAAGAGGGCTGTCAGCATGACAGGGAATTGGCAAGATGGTTGCCACCTCCACCCCTAGCTGCTGACTGGCTGAGAGGGCTGCCTGTTGTGTGGCCCCACCCCTCTCCATCAGTCAGTGGGGTGGGGCTGCATGATGGACAGCCTTCTTGGCCAATCAGCAGCTCAGGACAGGGCCACTGGAGCCCCTTGGCTAGAGGCATGGGGGGGGGGAGGTGAGCGCCACGATAAGCCTGCAAAAATGGCAGCTGGCTCCACAATCTTCCTGCCAAATTGGCTGCTTGCTTCCTCGGTTTGAATAGGTCCCTACTTAGAGGGACCCATCTCAATGAACCATGCTCTTTTGGCTTGCTCTTCTGGCCCCACATTTCTTCTCCTTTTTGTTACCTAACATGTCCACTTCAAGAGAAGGGCTGGAGGGTGCCCTGGACAATACTGAGCCATGTCCTGGTGGGTACAGCATTTGCTGAGAAGTGGGAGACATAAATTTAAACCATCTTAAGTGAGAGAAGCCTAGAACCTGGGTCCTTCCACTTACTTGGCTAGTACGCTAACCACTGTACTTCTGGGTTAAAAGACAGGAGAGTTCTCTTCCTTCTCCATCCTATTCCAGTACAGGTGGATATAGAAAATATCATTTGGGTAAATGCAATCACTCCTCAGCCCTCCAAAAAAAACTCCAAATACCCACAATCAAACACAGCACAGCTTGATGTAAATTGAAATTTGTAGTAATTAAAGCATGTAAGACATGAAACATTCTGCTTCAGTGTTTGGCTCAGAACTAAGGTCAATTGAATAACAGTATCAAAAATCTCACAACACTGTGTAGGGGTTTAGGTTGTAGCCGTGTTGGTCTAAGGACATAGGCAAACAAGGTTCCTTGGGTGAATTTGATATCTTTTATTAGACCAACCCAAATAGTTGGAGAATAGTTATTAAGCAAGCTTTCGGGTTCAAAAACCCTTCGTCAGGCTAAGAAAGTTTCAGCAGTTGGTGTGTGCTCTTCCTGGATGGAATACAACACTGTGTATGCATCTTTTACATGTTAGCTATCAATACTGTGCTGAACACCAACACATTCAGAAAGGAGAACATTGGAAAGAATTGCTGAAGTGTTGTCCCATTAGTTTTGGGGTTTTTTTTCCAGATACAGCTGGATGATTATGTCACCAGCTCAACTTTCAGAGGCAAACCTCCATGAGACTTACTCTTGTGAAAGAATGCCGTTGGCTAGAATTCCTTCATATCGACTTATTCCCTTCTGCTGAATGACACTGATCTGGCCACCTAGCTCATCTGTAATAATTCCTGCATGTATGGCCGATTTGCACAACAAGGAGGTCTGAAATGCAGAAATCTGGGGTCAAACAAACTGCAAAATCTAGCAAGTTACTTATACTTTTTAATCACAAATGCATGAAAGCTAAAGATCATAAAATCCTGGAAAGGCAAAAAACATTAAGGATGGCTTAGAACTAAACACTTCCCAACAGCCAAATTCTTCAGGAGAAACAGGTGAACACTTTGTTCCTACAGAAGTTACTTCAGGATTATCTAACAAAGAAATATCCCAGGGGGAAGGATGGGCCAGTGGTAAACGTGCAAGCCTTCAACCTAGGAGACCTAGCTTCAATTCTCTACTCCAGTGGTTCTCAATTTTTGGTACCTTACGTAACCCCTGCCGATTGATGTGGCAAAAGTGAAACTGGAAGTTCCACCGTAGCACTTTCAGTTTCACCACTGTGAGCTCAGTCCCACTTTTTCCACCACGGACCGGGGCAAAGCAGCCTGCATGGGGCCTCCCTCCCTATCCCCTGGCACACAGACGCTGGGGAGTGAAAGCCTCGGTGCACTGGACATTGCGGGAAGGGTGGCGGATGGAACTTGTGGCCCAAGCAGGCAACGACCAAAATGCAGCACCTGTGTACCCCCTGCCTGTGTCTTGGGTACACCCAGGGGTATGCCTACCATGGGTTGAGAAACACTGCTCTACTCTGCTGCCAACTCCTTCAAAATTTTAAGAGAGTCCCTTGCATTGGCACAGCTAGGATTTTGAAAAGGGGGTGCAGATGGTAAGGCACTTCATCACAAATGACCCAGCACATTTTCTCCAGTTGAAGAGAAACCAGATGCTTTACTAATATGCTAGGGGGCTAGTACTATACAAATACAGCTATTGGAATGTGCACTGATTTGCCACATGATATATAACATTTAAAAAAACATAACAAACAAGGCAAAAAATAGTATAAAAGATTTTATAGTTAACTGTACAGTTGTCATTTAGATATATAAAACAAAATTCAGCATCCCTGAGCATCTTGACAGTGACTCCAATACTTCTCTGTCAGTCATTTCTACTCTTGGGTTAGTATTACCACACCTGAGTAAAGGTTTTTAGTTAGAACTAAAAAGAATCTTTAGGGCTATGAAATACAAGAGAGACTACCAGGAACGGCTAACAGACAGAAAAATTGCAAAAGAAAGGGCAAGTTGAAGAGTAGAACATCAAGACCATAAAAAGGATAGAGGGTTATTAACACATGTGGAATGGAGAGAGATTAGCAAGAATCCGGGCGATGGCAATGAGCTATGAAGTCAATCAACTTTGTCAGCACTGCCTAAACAGAAATGTGGCTGCCCCTCCCAGGCCATTGGTTTTAAAGCTTGGGTGGAGCAGGAATCAAAGGGGAGTGCAACTGCATCATTGTACCCAATTGGGGTCTGCCCCATATCCCTTAGGGTGCCTGTACACAAGTGTGGAGGCTGCTCTGAAGCACTGCAATTACAGTGCACTGAGGCAGACTCAACTGAGTGGTAATTGCTGCATTCCAGCCAGCTTTCCTGTCCTGTGTATCAGCATCCTCCTGCTCCAAAATGGCAGCAGGGGCTGTTGAACTAAAGCTTGTTGAATGAGCTTTAGTTCGTACCCCCGCCACCATTTTGAAGTGTGGGGACGTTGATACGTAAGACACTGCAGTGCTTTAATTAGGGTGGCTCTTGCAGCCACCCTAATTAAGGTGCCATCTCCCACCCCCGAAGCATGTGTAAAAGTGCCCTTGGTTTCTCCCTCCGTAGGACCAATGTAGGAAGTGTGCTCAGTGCAACAAGTAACAGCAGGTTACTTGTACTCTGCAATTTGCTTAACACCCTTGATACCAACATTCTGTTGCTATGACAGAAACAACATGAATGAACAGTAAGAATTAATGCTCTATTCCTCCCACAGAAGGAAAAAAGAAAAGTTAATTTAACTGCTATAATTGGGGGGAGGAACAATCAAAAGTACTGCGTGGATTTGTTTTCACTGAATTTAGACATTCAGATTATTTGTGTCAGTTTCTTACTCTGGACAATGTCTACAACAGGGACATCCAGCAGTTCAAGTCCATCATTGTTAACAATACTGGGAGCCCTATTATACACTGGCTGCCATTGACAATTCAAGTACCATGTCAGTTATACCAGAATTAATGGGTACTGTACTTCATGCCAGCAACCCACTTACACAAGAACTCCCAATGTTATTAACATCTGAAGACCTCAACCATTACTAGCAGCATTAGGAACAAAACCCTAGCACAGGCAAGATATGAGTGAGATCATGCTGTTGGCTACTTTTAGTTTCTCATCACCAGGTGTGGGACCTTTTTCGTGGGCTTCACTGCAACTTTGTTGTTGATGTTCATGTCATTTCATCAGTCAATGTCATTTCAATTTTACAGTATAGAGCAATGCTTGAACAATTGCTGAGTAGCTTACACATATACTGCCTTTTCAAAAACTCAATTATTGATACATTTGTGAAGAGAAGTGACACTATGTATTATGTTCAGGCTTATCTGGATATAAAATGGAGGGATTAGAAAGATTTCACAGGGAGAAGGTTCCAGTAACATGTGGCAGCTGGAAGGCAGGACAGGGTATGGCACAATATATAGCTAAATCTAATCACT
>NW_005842179.1:163352-163573 GCF_000455745.1 Alligator sinensis
CATCATACTGAACTGAACTGATCAAACTCCCCTAAAGTCAATATGATGATGTAAGTTAACTGATTCAAGAAAGTAGTCGAGAGTGGCACAGGGTTAGGAAATGTGCCATATACATATAATGGATCTTAAAAGAACCTCTGTGACATTACAGTCAATGTTTCTTCAGAAAAGCAAAATTTTACTTTTTCCCCTAGAAGGAATGAACAAGGGAAAAGGGAAAG
>NW_005842179.1:163669-167992 GCF_000455745.1 Alligator sinensis
AGGAAAAGAGTTGAGCTTATAGGAACAGTTTAGTACATCATTCAGCAATACTTAGAAAGGAAAAATAAACCACAGTTGTTAGAAGCCAGAAGTTATTATTCAATACACAGATGTTTGAATGATTATATGCATCTTGCTCATAAACACCTGGCTGGCCTGGCTGGAAATATAAAGCAGTACAGGTGCCAATACCCATTCAGATTTTTAATGCAGCTGAGAAAAAAGCAACAAAACAAACCAGATAGCAAAATGTTAAAAGTTCTGTATTATATTTAAGTTGTTTTAAGAAATCGTGGAATTGCTTTTACACTCCATCTTTCCAAAGTTTCTCTTTTATCTTTCATACTTACATCTCTGTATCCTTCCACTACATTTCCCGAAATATCACCTGCTATGTCTTTGCAACCAGCGGGACAATATTTGCTGGAGGAAAAAATAACAGAAGTTTGTTTAAAATATGGTCTGCAATATGATTTGCACATAAAATATGCCCACAGACTAAAAAATATTTTTAGAAGCATGTTCTAGCTGAGCATAAATTAGCATGCTTATAAAAGGTTAATTTGTTCTCAAGTTCAGGTTCATTAGTGTACTTCATGTAACAGCACACACCAACAGCCTCAGTAGCAAACATTTATGTTCTTTTTGTTTAATGCTGCTTGTTCTAGAAATACTATTACACAAGCTTTGCAGATAAGCAACCTGAATACTATGTTGGCCATGCACACAGCAACAACTAGCTTACACTCCATTACTTTCGCAACCTACTACAAGGGTTGCTGTCTAAGGAACTAACCTAAGAACTATTTTAACTGGTCATCACAGATTATATTTATAACTGTTGGGTATGGTTTTGCAAGATGGATCATATTGTCAACTCCCACTGGCACTGCAGAAGTTTAAGGGCACTCAGTAGCACAAAGGTCAGCCTCTTTTTAAAATGTACCATGCCACTGATCAATTATACCAAAAACCAAGAGCTCTGTTACTGTATCCCCTTGCTTGTTCCAGAATATCTATCTTGGGAAGGTCAGTTTGTTGCCGCTCCAATAATTATAGTATTACTACTAAAAAGGCAACTGCTTTACTGGAGAATACATTCCTGTCATCGATATCAGAATTTTAAGCATGTTATGAGCTGCAAACAAGTTACTTTATCCAGAGGCAACAAATAAGTCAGTTAAACAAAAGACAGCCTGGTAAGCCCAACTGGATAGCACTAGGTCTACATTTACCTGTACTCATTCTTTCGGTAATGGTTTGCTCGCTCCAAACAGGTGATGAGATCTGTGAAAAGTACAAAGAAGAGGCAATCCTGACTGAAGAGCACAAGAATGAAGAAAGCCTCTCAAGATACTGTTTACACATATGCATCTTGACTGTTTACCTTTTGATTAGAGACAGAAAGCAAGCATGATTTTCTCATACTTTTCTCCCCCCCCAAAAAAACAGTTTTGCATCTCTATTAAAAGGAACGTGCACAGCAAGACCACCACTATGTCAGACTATTAACTTTCATCAACCAGTCACCCCCATCATGGAGGCTGGAGGCCCTCAAGGTCTCAGAGGTTTTTAAGTTTTCCATGACACTAACCTATCATACCACAGGTAAAGCCAGTTGAGAGTGTGGTGGTAAATATTTGACATGATGGTACATATTTGAGTTAAGACCTCATTTAGTGGGACAGCAAGGAAAACATATTTTTTTCTGTAGATCATGTGTGTCTGACTTCAGAAGCTACTAGGCATGTGCACAATGCCATTATAATTGTCCCCTCTATATGCTGCAATAAAAAATGTTACAGTTCATGAAGATAAACTCCTTGGTAATAGCAGAGACACAAATATTAGGGTTTTGACATTACAATCTATTTAGCAGCAATTAGACATTACAATCTATTTATTCACCTCTGTCCTTCTGTTTTCTTTTCTGTAATAATAAATAATAAAATTTAATACTGTAGGTCCTAGAGGCCCTTGGCTGCCTCCACTATCTTCATCTGTAACGTAAGAAAATTTGTTTTGTGAGCTCTACTATACCTGGATGATCGGTACTAGCATAGGACAACAGAAAGCCCCGTCCTGATACATGGGACCCACTCTTGAAGTGAATAGTTGCTTCATTAGTATCCAAGGTGATTTCTTTG
This sequence comes from Alligator sinensis, assembly GCF_000455745.1. Lineage (NCBI taxonomy): Eukaryota > Metazoa > Chordata > Crocodylia > Alligatoridae > Alligator > Alligator sinensis. Next base: position 165,817 of record NW_005842179.1, read on the forward strand.
GGTACAGGCATCATGTTACCACAGTATCGGCCTACATACAAAACAAATAAAAATGTCAAAAGCTTCAAATGACTTTAATAAAATAGGGCATAGACAATTTTGTGATAAACCAAGGAGTTTCACAATATATTCATCCTCCCTTTAGTACAATTACAGATGATGACTGCAGTTTTTTGGATTCAACCCTTTGTGAGTATGAAGTCTACAGTTGCCATGGCAAATGATTGGATTCCTGCCATTCTCTAAGCAGAGTAAAAATGTTGGCATTAACATTTCTCATCATTTTAGCCTCAAGTGGATGATTGGTGCTCTTTGGCTTTTGAAGTATAACATTCCTAAACATCCATTAGAGCGGAATGGAATATTCAGAGGCAATCCAAGGCGGTCTGCAAAATAACCCTTCAAGATATACACAGGTCACTTTAGCAGTAACTGTTACAGGATAAGATCACAAAACGCATGCAGGAATTTAAAGGAAAGTATAGCATGACTGATGCAAGGAAACATACCCAAGCAACTTTCACTATCAGATATTCAGAAAACATTAATTTTGCTACCATTCACTGAATTATTTTTTCTTCTTAAGTCTTAAAATGTGGTTTCTAGATGTTAAGTACATCTTGATATTAAGGTTTTCTTTAAAACTTAAAATAAAAAGGTGGCACTGAAACAAGTTTTGTGGCTTCCTTCTGCCATATCCTGGGACATTAGCTGGGGCACTATTTTTAGGGATAATCTGGGATTTCTGACAACCACTGCTTTTTCAGGATCCTCCCCTTTCTCTGACTGGGGTACAACCCTTGCTCTTTCCCACCGAAACTCAAACCAGAAAATACAGCTTGTGCATGGCCTTCCCTAAACCATAGACTGCCCACTAATATAGGAGTTAGTTTAGGCTTCTATTACTTTTCATTTACTTTTTGTAATAAATAGTAAAAAATAGTATTTTTTGCAATAAATAGTAGTAGGAAGATGAACATAGTTTGGCAGAGACTTCCTTTAAGAGGGGAAGGGAGAAAAAAAAAACAGAAGAAAGAAAAACACTGGTCCTGCAGACAGTTCATATAGCCAAATACACTGAAACCAGGGGTCTCCACCTCTTTGGTCTGTAGGAAACTAAATTCTCTATACCCTTGCTGGGAGCCCTAAGAATTCTCTCAGCACCTTAGAGCCATAGAGGAGGCTTAGACTGAATTTTTGTGTTCACCAAATCAATTTGTGTAAGGAGCCAGAAGGGAGTCACTACTTAACTGAACAAGGACATTTCAGGATCGTCACTTTTGGTTATATGGAAGATTAATTAAATCAGGGAAAGGAAAACTGATGAAAAAAAAATAACTAGTATATAAGCCAGAACTTTGTTGCCTACACAGCTGTACTCTGATTTGGAAATTAAGGAAAAGGAAAGATTCATCTCAGGGCTATACATATCTTTAATAATATGAATTTCAAGTGTTGTTCCCTGTGTCATAAGCTTTGGACACATAAATAGTTGTTAGGGATATAAGTCTACCACTTGGATATATCCCAAAGATCTCACAGGTGGCCTCCACATTATAGCCACAAAGGATTGACTTTGGGATCCATAACGGCATAGCCACAATGCAAGTCTGGTGACCTATACTTTTCTTCAAGTACCCCAAAGATCCCTTCCATCTAGTTTTATGTGCAGTACTGAATGGGTTGATTAATGTAAAACCTCAAACAAACATGGGGGATTTCTTACTGACTCAACAACATTCTAGCACCAGCCCTGTGTAAACTGGCGTGATCAGGGCAGACAGGAGGTATTCAGGAATGGATAGGATTTGCTCTAAGTTTAAACATTAAAACCAGGTATAAACAACAGTAACAGGAAAGAAAGAAGCAATTATGACATTTCCCATGAGTATTCCTGTGTGGAAAAATGACTCACTGTGTGACTGCAAACAATTTCTAAGAAAGGGTTAAGCAAGTTACTTGGGAAAAGAAATTCAATCAGAAAAAGATAGCATCTTACTTGTTCTCATACCAGAATATAAAGCTGATCCTTGAAATGGTCACTAATGTCAGCTTGTCGGGAAGAAAGAGAAAATGCTAGCCTAAATATTTGTTGAGAGACAGCGTGAAGAGGAAACAAAATGGTATTTTTCCCTATTCAATGTGGGGGGGAAAGCCGAGTACAAGGTTGGAGGGG
>NW_005842179.1:168023-168637 GCF_000455745.1 Alligator sinensis
GCAGCAGCTACTTACCATCAGGCACAGCTCTAGCTCTGTTCCCTCCCAGGCATGGAGCAGATACAAGCTCTGGCCTGTGCCCAGCCACACAGCAGCACCAGGGCCAGAGCTGCCATTGCTGCATGGCCGGGCAGAGACTAAAACTTGTGCATCTTCCATGCCCAGAAGGGCATGGAGCCAGAGCCACACCTGACAGTATGCAACAGGGGCACGAGCAGGAAGGAGTCATAAGCTGTGGGGAGCTGAGAAGGGACAGAGGCTGCAAGGGCACAGGAGCTGTGGGGAGCAAGTCACAGGGCAAAGGTCCTGTGGTGTGGGGTGGGAGCAGGCTAATGGGGAGATAAGTAATGGAGGCCACCTTCCCCCAGCTCCCTTGCTACTGCTTTCCTCACTGCAGAGGTGGTGGTGGGGGACAAATTTAAGATTCCAATAATTAGATTCTACACATGGGAAGTAATAACAAGTTTATAATTTTCTATATACAGAATCTAATTATTGGGGGGTTACCTTATATTTAAAGTAATCTTGGATATGGGTAAACATGGTAATTACCTGAGAAGGCTTCAATTCTTTCTGTGCCCCAATACTTGTCTCCACACATTTTCCCACAAATA
>NW_005842179.1:168668-174088 GCF_000455745.1 Alligator sinensis
CTTTCCCTAACACCGCCCACCTCCATACCCCTTCAAACAAAAAAGGATGGGGCATAATTTGCATCATAAAACTGATAAGAGACTTGGAAAGGAGGGAATCAGAAGAAGTCAGCACTCTGAAAATTATTACATACATCATTTTAATGTTTATTTCCAAACTGATACAAGAAATAGTTACAGAAATACTCTTGTCATTAAACTTACAGCTTAATAACAAATTGACTTGCTTATAAAACAGGTTCCAACCCATGAACTGTAAACTTAGGGCGGTGTCCAACTGCTACAAAAACTAGTTACATTTCCTTGGCTGTAGATATTGGTACTGCAGAACTTAAACATCTTTTGCAAGCTGCTGAATCTCTGTAAACAGTCTGAGCACAGCCCCCCTGAATAACTGAACTGATCTCATAATGCTAAATGGTCTTAAACTTTCACCAAGTTTTATAACATTTGGATTCTGTCTTAACTTCAGGTATTAGTGGTTACAGCAAAAGCCTTGAATTTTGTAAATTCTCACATGTGTATTGTGGTGATGTAATATTTTGGCTGGGAGGTGTTCTTTATGTAGGGAATTATAGGGTGCCTTCTTTTTCCCTATTCAACATATATTATGGAATTTGGAGTTATCCAATACTTGCCTGACAATATTGTTTAATAAAAGCAACAGCAGTTACCCTTTTTTGCCAAAGTCTTTGTTGGGTGGCTTCTTGCACCTCCAACAGAATTAATATATCTTGGATTAACAACCGCAAAAAATCTGGGATGGTAATTGCTAGGCACAAGATTCTGTACTTTCCTCAATTTTCTAAATTTATTCTAATGTTCTTAAACCAGAAGACTGAAATCAAAATGCCTGTGGATACAGCGTAAACTTTTTTTAAGGTTAGGCTCCACACCAAAATTTCACATGCTAAAACTTTGATGATCAAAGAAGCTGGCTACGTGCATGCCTAACCTTTATGATCCCTGTACTCCTTCTTAATCAAAGGTAAACCAGTGCAAGAGTGATAGGTAAAATTCTTTATGTTTACTTAGATCCAAGACAACCCTGAATTTAAGATCACCCTCCCAATCATTTGATTCTATATATGGAAAATGTGTAAGTTTGTTATAATTTTCCAGGTACAGAGTCTAATTATCCGAGGGTTGAATTCATCCCCCCTGCAGGGAAATTCATCCCCCTACCCCCTTGCCCTGTGTCTCCTACTTCTTCCCCCTGCAGCTTTCCTGCCTCCCCTGCCACCTACACCCCTATTCCCACAATCTCTGCCTCTTCCCTCCCACTCCCCAGAGTCTCTGCCTCCTCGTTACTGTCAGACACTCTATGCCCTCCCTGGAACACAGCACGTGGAAGCACAGCCCCTACTGGGCCATACTTATAATATTATTTTCCTAGGGTAAAACTATAGGGAGAGAATGTAACTGCACAGTTCAACTCAGATGTTCATGACTTTTTCTGTATCAACCGTATATAGAAACTGCTCAATTCTATCTTCAGTGAGAACTTGTCTGGACAATTTATGAGATTACCTGAAATACCAGAACAATACTGCAATCACAGCAAGTTTCCTGTAAAAGGAGGGATGGGGGGGGGGAGGGAGAACCTCTGGTCACACCCTTCATCTAAGCATAACATTTAATGCAGCATACAATAATAATTAAAAAAAACCTAGCTGGGTGAATCCCCTTGAAACATGAGAGGTATGAGAACCTTTTAAGAGAGATTTAAAAAAATCTAGGTCTACTAAAACAGTCGTTGCAGTTATCAGAGGTTCTCACATATCAGAAAATGCTCACTTGGTCTGAGAAGGGCATGGGGAACAAAAAAATATTTTCACTGATTTTTCCTGCAGTCAGCTTCATGATATCAAATATAGTATTAACTATCCAAACCACTAGCAGTCATACAAGAAATACAATATCTACCCACCAAAGACTACTCCTATTGACCTCAAAGACAGGAGACTGAACTAGAAGACACTTGCTAGTCTTCAGTCTACCTCTCTGAAGCAGGACTTAGAAGGATCTCCCAAAATTAGGAAAAAAAAATACTAGGAAACTGGCAATGGTGCAAGAGAGAGAAGTGGACAATCCTGTTGGGGGAAAAGGGGTAGAATATACATGGAATCCAAAAGACTAAGACAAGATGCAAAGATGGACTTAGCCACGTAAAGTGTGCCCAAGTCCAAAACTCTGACCCATAAAACCTTAGCTCAGTAGCTGCCCAGGGGTGCCTAAACTGGCTATATACGTCCCTTTTTGGTCTGAAAGTTCCTTAGGCACCTGCAGTTCAGCCCCTTGAGCAGGTCTGAGCAGTTACGTGACTAGCTCCTGCTTAAGCCCAAGTGTCATGCAGAAATTAGGTCCCAATCCCCCAGAGGAGCCTGATTAGGATGCATGCTCAGAACATGACAAATACATACCAACAGCACTGAGTTCAGTGCAGTACACAGCAGCCATGACCACTTTCATTTTAAAAATGCAATTGAAGAAGCTGGTGGTGGCACTGCTCTACCCTGCCCTTTCCCATGTAGCCTAACAATTTAGGTGCTGGTCCAGGAGATGGGAATCCTGGGTCCTACATTATCCTTACTCTGGGGGGCCTCAATCCTACATCTCCCACTTCTTAAAGCATACTCTAGACACCAGGCTACTAGCTAGGCTGGCTGGGGGTACCTTTAAAAATGAAAGGTTCAGGGAGCCAGAACAACAAGGCAGAGCCTCTGCAGCCTGGTCATTAGGGCAGTCAGCTAGAAAGGGGCTATCCAGTGCTCTGGACTTTGCTCCCCAGACTGTTCGTGCATTTTGATGTAAAATGCTTATTTGATTAAAAACAAAAGTAATCTTGACAGAGAAGACTAGAACCCAGGACTCTGTGCTGCTCCCCCACACTTTCTCCTCTTCCTCCACCCAGGGTGACTTTCCAAAAGTTTCTTACAAAGTATAATTTGTGCAAGCAAGTCAGTGTAGTGATCACTGCTATCTGCTTGAGAAACTATATTAAGGAACCCTGGGGTTGCTTTTGGTTTTTACATCAGCACCTAACTACTGCGTAAGTCAGCAGCTATTGTGAAAAGGCACACTGTTCTTCACCAGGGGCCAAGACCACCTGCAATATGGTTCACAAGGGCACATGCAGAGTCCAAGGGAAAATAACAGATCCCTGAAGGAGCAGACCTTAATCTTCTTATTTTTATTCCCTTTGTTCTTAAATATTACTTCTGATTTCAACGCATCTTAAACGAAATGTATATTACGGTCTTGTTTCTCCAGCAAACAGAGTTGCTACAACTATGTTAACAGTTAAATGAACAGCTGACAAAGGTAAGTTAGTTTCACCAAAACTGAAAGCTTTTGTCCTCTGAGGATTAATACACACATTAAAACCTAACTCTGAGCCCCACCTATTACATTAAAGGCAAAGTTTGGTTGGGGCTTTAATTTAATGAACACCATGAGTATCTCTGCAGAGTAATGAGCCAGGGAGCTCTCTGTATTCCCTGTAAGGTAGGCCTATGAAAAGCAGCTAGTATTCGATTTGGATTTGGCCGATTTGGAGGACAGCGATTCGATTCGGTGATTCAAATCACTGTCCTGAATCAATTTGGCCAAATCTGATTCGGAAATTAGGCTGCTGCCGAGTCAACCGAATCTCCGAATCAAACAGAACCCATCCCCTGCCCGCTCTCCCAGCCCATCATTGGCTGCCCCGCCTGGCTCCAGTGTCCCGGCTCTTAAAAAAAACAAAGGCCCTGCACTCACCAGCTCCTGCCAGGCCGGGGGTGGGGGGTGATCCCTGCTGCACCCCACGGCCGCTGCAGCATCTGGCGAGTGTGGGGCTTTTAAGTGCCTGGGTGCTGGGGCCAGGAGGGGCAGCCAGCCATTGATGGGGCTGGGAGAGCAGATGGGGGATCATGGCAGAGCCCCCCATACAGCGTGGGGCAGTGGGGACCGCTTCCCCCACTCGGCCTGGCAAGAGCCGGTGAGAGTGGGACTTTTGTTTTATTTTATTAAAGAGCTGGAACGCTGGGGCCAGGCAGAGTAGCCATTGACAAGGCTGGGAGAGCGGGTGGGGGTCAGAGGGCACTCAGGGGGGCTGGGGAAGCAGGCAGGGGATGGGGCCTGGCAGGGGTCCCCCCATGGTCCCTTCCCCCCTCCTCCAGACCCCTCCCTCTGCTCCCTACTTACTGGCATGGAGCCTAGGTCTAGTTCCATGCTGTGGTGAGTGGGGACTGCCTCAATCTCCAAATCTCTCCAAATCTTTTCTGAATCAATTTGGAGAGCTTTGAATCCATTTGGACCTTTTTATTGGTCTCCCAATACAATTCGGATTCAGAGATTCAGCCACCAAATTGACCTGGATCTCCTCCGAATCAAATCAGCACCCAAAGCTTCACAGAGTCCTACTGTAAGGGTCCAGTATCAGCAGTTTGTTTTACTTTGTTTCTTTTACCATTCAGTTTATTTTAAAATAAGATTGTAAAAGTCTAACAGGAGTAATTTCTAGTGCAGCAAAATTAAAATTGTACAGAAGTAGTGAGAAGTAGTAGTGAGAATAAAAAGCATTAAAGTGTTAGTTTTTTAATGGGTCTGAAAGCAAAGTTTAACAGTCTATCATAGTAATTTGAAAATTCTATGCACTCTTATAGAAAAGACTCATTGAAACCAAAGTGCTCTAAGTTGGTGTACAAAAATCTGTGGAAAGGTATATGTTCAAATATTATTCTTATTTAACATTTATCATTTATATTGTAGAGCTGGTCTTACTAAAGGGTAGAACTCAATCTGGTAATGTAAATTCTCAGATCCACTCATTTGTATCGAATGGTAGCTTCCCATTAGGGGATGGAATATCAGTAGTTCAAAAATAAAGTGAGATGCTCACTGTTTTATTTCATTAGTTGCAATAAAAGGTTAAATTATGGAGAGTGAGTTACAGTTTACTTATAAGGGTAATGTACGAGGGTGCATATCTAAAGCAACCATCTCTGCCAGATGAAAATTAGAGTTATGCTAATGGTATTTCCACCTAAAAACTCGACGTATGCTTTGTAACACATTCTGGTTCTTACTAATTCTCTACAGTATGTTTACAGATACACTCACTCACCCACTCTTCCAACATCTGCAGCATCCATGTGCTATACTTGTAGTGATAATAGTCATAGTAGTACCAGAGAACAATTCTGTGAGTCTTGTTTTCTTTTTTTTTATGATGTACAGAATAATAAGAACTAGCTTTGCTATCCAGAATAGTAAACTATGTTTCAAACTTTGTCCCGGATCCTATTCTACCTCTGAGGTGTCTAAGAGGTACTTACATGGCTTTCAGACATCTAATTATTTTATGCACTCGAGGCCGACGTGGGGGAGGTGGGTGGGGGAGGAGTGGGCCTGGACCCAAGGTGGGGGGAGAAGGC
>NW_005842179.1:174098-190593 GCF_000455745.1 Alligator sinensis
TGCCCCAGCCCACTCTTCCACCCCCCACCACTACAGCACGCCCATGTCAGCCCTGCAGGCGGAAACGATGGAAGTGGGGTGGGGTGGACCAAGGTCAGTGCTGATGGCCTCACCACGCTCCCACGGTGTCCTGACACCGCTCTCCCCTCATGCTGCTGCTGCCACCTCCAAGGAGCAAGGGGGGCAGGGGCAAGGCCAGCTCCCTCCACTCCATCACTCCTGCCTACACGGAGCAGGGTAGGGTGGGGCAAGGCCAGCTGATTGGTTGTTTCATTCAGCCTACAGGGAGCAGGGTAGGGGGGGCAAGGCCAGCTGATTGGTTGTTTCATTCAGCCAATAATCAGCCAGACCCCCGAAATTATAATCAGCCAATCAGAGTGCAAATAAAGCATTACAGACAGACAGACAGTCAGATAGATTAAGGCTTTTATAATATTATATATATATTTTTATATATATATACACACACACACACACACATATACATACACATGCACACACACACACACACACACACACACGTATGTGGAGATAAGAGTTGCACTGACTTAACTAAATACACAGAAAAAAATTACACCTTACACTTTTAAAAAGTTGGAACTAAATTTTTAAATAGACCTAACTGTCCTGATTTCTCTGGATCTTTAAAAGTGCAAATGGAAAAAAAAACATATTTATATAAAACCCAAGACTACCATGAACTGCATGCACCAAAACATGTTGTCTTCAAAAGTCACTAAAATAACAATGTATCCATCTGGGCTAGAATAGGTGCTTAATCAGATATAGGAGTGAAATCTGCTAACTGTGCAGCTGGTTACTGAAAAAGCAAAGTATGTCAGTAATTATAGCTGATATGCATCAAACATTACCAAGCAGGACTGAAAAGGGTGTGGAATATTTAGGAAAAAAAAATAATTACATGGTATTTACACAGTGTTCAACTTTTTTTATATATATCTGTGGGCTGTGAAACTGTAGAACTGAAGTCTTCTGAAGATGTCTTTAGACTGATGTTTAGGAAAACACCAACCAAAGAATAAATCTAACATATAAACTTAATTCTCTACCTGGAACACAAATATATGGATTGTATTAGTCTGTTCCCCCACTCCCACCCCCCAATTTCTCATTAAAATTGTTTCATTATAAAAGTCAGGATGATACCAAGAAAATTATTCAATAATAAAATAATAAAAAATGCTAGATGTATATTGTTTCTAGGCAATTTGCAGGCAATGGCTCAAAAAATGTGCATTTGAAATGGAACAATTACATTTGAATATGCAGGGGGTTGTCCCTCATTACAACATGCACACACCTACACACATGCACAGTAAAAAAATTTCATGAGATTACACGTGAAGATATCACTGCTCACACTTAGTAAAGACTTTATATCATAGTCTAACTCACCCATGAAGGGCAATAATACCTTTATCTCCATTTGTGAGAAGGACCCTAATAACTCACTTAATCCTACTGCACTATATGAATTATAGGTTTACCACACACATGAATGAAAGGCAATCATCATCCTTTACTATGAAGATATCTTGAGCTTCAAAGATTCATACACTTCACTGAGACGAGCACGACGGTGAGGGTCATCTTGAAAACCAGAAAATCCTCTATGGCGCTCTTCCTCCTCCCCCAATCTATCAATGATTTCCAATACTGCAGATTCAGTTTCAGCTTTCACAGTTGACTGGAGGGCTACAGAGTACTTTGCAACAAACAGCCCTTGTTAAACTTAAAGTTTTATTATAATTCATGACTTTATGCACATAATATTATCTGCTCATTTTGTTTACATACCCCATTACCTGAATATAAAGTAATGAATTTTGTAAGTGGTCATACTGTCATGAAAAGTAATTTACCGCCTACAATATCAGCAGGGGGAAAGTTTTAACATCAATGTGGTTTGGCCAAGCTGGGGAATGCCTAGGGTTTTCCCCACAGAGGCTTCTAGGCCTATTGAATGCATGGTCTTAATGCATCTATTGGATGCAGAACAACTTGACATTGCAAGTATCTCTTCAGCTTAACCCCCTGTCTAGGTCTGTTGTGTAAATTGCAAGTTGGCTCCGCATTTATCATCTCTGCTTTAAGGTCTGTGTGCATACAGCAGCTTTTGAGTTAGCAAAATAAAAAGTAAGATTGTTTCCAGACCACGTTCTATCCTTATTCCAGCTCTTTCCTACTAGCAGGTCCTCTCAGCATGCACCCTTTACTTCTGGCTTGCTTTTGCAACACAAAAGTTTCACTGCAACCTGCCCAGCAATTTATAATGATGATCATTTTCAATCTGGTTTTTCAATTCTGTCTTGTGAAGGAAGGAAGTGTTTTACTCTACTGCTGCCACACCAAGCAAAGGAATGGCACAAACATAGGTGTAAGGGACTCATGAGCGATCCAGTCTCATGTGTAAAATTTTCTGCTTGACATTCATGGTTGTTAAATTCCACAGAATTGAGGTCAAACCTCTTAGAGAAAGCACTGGCACTTGTTGAAAGTTCACACTGATTACGCAGTTTACAGTATGCACAGAACAACCGTATTTCTTACAGGATGTGAGGAGTAACTTGACATGCTGGGGCCAGAAAAATAGGGAAGAAATAATTTCTCTAATGCAAACAGGGGACATTTTCCATACCTTTCTCAGATCACAATCAGTTAAAACCTGTACCTTGTACCAAAACTGTCTTTCCAAGTTTTATTACATACCGTACAATTTTGAAGAGTTAAAGATGGCAAGGTAGTCAGATTCACAGTTCTGGGATTCAATGTCCAAGTCACCAATTTTTAAGATCAGTCGTTTTCCCTGAGGCACTTGAATTTTCTTTTCACAAACGGTATAATTGGGGTAAGTCCCAGGATAGTTCTTGGATGCCAGAGTACCGCTGTCTTGATATACCACCATATGGCCACATCCATCCCCTTTTTGAAGCGCAGGGAGTGACAGAGGAAAAGAAAGAAGGGGAAAGAAAAACACATACTACATGGTTATCAACTGTCATGTATGTTCACACCATTTTCAACAATATACCATCTTATTTTATGTTATTTCTCTTCAGCTTCTGTAAATATAAAGTTGATAAAACAGCCACAAGTTTCTTGTAAAATAATAGAAAGGTGAGAGAAATGCTGTTGCTGTATACCAAGGTATCTAACAAGCTACACTTTCAAATGTGAATGAGTCATGAACAGGTGAATTTAGCCACTACTTTGGGACCAAATCCTGTAAGCACAAATAGGCATGAGTTATCCAAAACTACTTTTCTCTCCATTATCATTGCATGTTTAAATGAAAAACAATATAATAGTCTGGGGGGAGGTATACTGAACCACACATGAAAACAAAGATAATTTAACAATCTACTGTCATCGTAATCAGACTCATTCTACTGTTGTGCTGCTTCTCTTTAAAAAACTTCACACACACACACACACACACACATACACACACACACACACACACGGATGGGGAAGAGGAATGGAGCAGAGGGCAGTACAGGAAGGTGCAGACCTGGTATAGACAAAACAACTGTATCTTGATACAAGCTGTTACAATGCAACTGTTAATTGCATGAGTCCATAGCCATACTAGGAAAACTATTCCAACCTTAACTGTTTCATTCTGGGTCAAGGTTAAGGGATTTAGCTCACTTTTACCACTACACGACTGTGCACTCCTAACAGCATAACAGTTACTACATGCTTCTAAGCAGCAGCTTCCCCACTTTAAAGCAACTAAAGTGCATGTTTGTCCATACCCTTAAAGATCATACCCCACATCTGCAGCACAAGATATAGCAACAAGAAAAGGCAGAGGAGCTTGAAGAGAAAAATGGAAAACACAAAGCATTGGTGGAAAGAACAGAAGCCCAGGCAGCATAAAGAAATCTAGGTTACTTAAGGAAGTCATCGGAGAATACAATTAATATGAAGCATACCAGTAACTTGAAGTTTGTATTTCAAAAAGCCTAAGACTATTCCCCTTTCTTTAAGTTTTTGAGAGAAAAATCAGTGGCACTATAGGAGTCAGTAAGTGTGCAGGGGCTTGCAGCATAAGGGTGTTTGTGGAGTCTAGGTTTTTAGGTATACTTTTAACTTTTACAGAATTTTTTGTCCATTATTAGTAATAACAAAAACTACAGCTATCAATGTGAAGACACCAATTCAGAGAAATTGGAAATTTACAAGTTCGCTTTAATAACCCAACATTTTACTTTAGGCCGCATCAATCAAGACATTGTGCTCCTATTATTTTAATTGCCAGCAAAATCTCCTTCTACAACCACTAGGAAAAAACCTATTTCACACTTAAAGATGAAACAACAACTGAAAATGAAGTGCTGATAAAGCAGTGTGTCATGCTGGGAACAGATAAAGTGACATGCTATGCCAAGACAAGCTCCAGGCTGTCAAACCTTTTCGCATTACTATACAATTACAATACCATTCCATGCATCTCTCATGTACTTTTCACAGAGTAGATGCACTTATTTTAAAGCTTTATCATTGTTGTTGGTCTATGTTGCTTACTATTTAGTTCAGTCACAAGTTAAAGCAATAGAAGTAAACCAAAAATATAGACTTAAGGGTCCCACCACTATTAAAAACAAATATCAATGTTCAGTCCATTTTTTACACAACTGTGAAAGAAAAACAACATAAAAACCTCCTGATACAGTGGCTCTAGTTACTTCGGCAGGAACAGACAAGTGATAAATTTCTGTTGAATTTACCTTTCTGAGTGTGTTGTTGCCTTTTACTGGAACTATTTCTGCCTAGCAATATAAATATAGCAATCCCTTCGTAGCAACAGCTACACTAAAGTGTGTGTCAACACTCAGAAGTTGCACTATCAGTTTAGGGCAAACAAAAAAACTATTTTGGAAATGTGTGTTCACACAATATCCTTTATAATGCTCTATGACGCAATACTTATGTTAAAAGACTGATGTACTAGTGGGAAGGTATCCCAGTATTGTCCATTATAATTTCAAAGATAAAATTCAGAATTGATTTCAGTGACACTCCACTCCTTTGGCAGAATCAGGACTTTGATATGCTGCTAGTCCTCAGTGGAAGGTATGGTCTTCACTAGATTTGGAAGAATTTAGTTTTAATTAGATTTATGGATAAAGCTGTCACTTCATATATAATTATCACATAGACTTCATATCTGTGCATGTAGAACACGTGTTTAGCATTATCTTGGTCTGCAATGCACATTCCCAGTACATCTCTACCAGAGCATGTGTTCCAGAGCTATGAAGTCAAACTTCCATTGGCTTAGTCAGCAGAGTTTAAGCTGACTGCCTCCCTTTCAAAATCAAGAGTGGGGGGGTGAAAAGTGAAGGAAGTTAAATTTTAAAAAGGTATGCAAACAAACAACTTTGATGTTGTGGAGTTTAAATTGAAAAACTCAAGAAACGGATGAAGTCCCAACGGCATTGTTAAATAGCTCTTGTGGCCGCCCAGGGTCACATGTTGCCCTGTTACAGCAGTATGGCCCCAAGGGGTAGAAAGCTTACCTGGGGACCTACATGGGGGAAAATAAACAACATTAAAAAAATCACTACAATCGCGGAAAGGCAGTGGCTACTACTTTTACCTTTGGGCCTAAAACCAACAGAGCCTGGGGAGATTCTGGCTTGGCTGGTTGTAAAATTGCAAAGCAATGAAGAGAACTAGGCCAGGAATACTTGAAACGCCTTGCTGGTCTACCTGTCCCAACATAACACACCAGCAAGGCACTCCTCTTCACTTCCCTCTGTACCCACATGAGCTGTATTGACAAAAGTGCTTTGTTTGACAAAGCATTGTTGGTATAACATTGTCTTAACTAATGGCTTCTGCCAGCACAACTATGCCGGAGAACAGGCCTCATCACACCCTGTCTGATTTAGCTAGTTCAGAAAAAAATTACAGTATAGATCTGGCCCCAGGGTCCCCTTTCAGCCAGATCATACGAGGTCATGTCCCCAGGTAGAACTCCATGGTCTAAGGCTTTGGACACCTGCCCAATAACAAATTAGCAAAAAAAAAAAAAAAAAGTCTCCTTTGAGCTGAAGGAGTAAATGCCATTTTATGGCCCCTGCTAGTTGAGTCTGATTTAGACATTATGTAAATACTGAAGCTGATGAGAAGAGTGGTTGAGATGAGATGTCAGGCTGGCACTTCTGTCTCTCTTTGCTACCTCTGATCCGTCAGATCAGGACAGCAAACACATGAAAAAAGTAACTTTACCACAAAAGGTTAAATTAATCATTAAAAAGTTATGCCTAGTTGTGACAGGGTGAAATAACAACCTGCAGGCATGATTTCTTCTTCAAGTTTTACTCTTTCAGCATTTATTCAAATAGTTTGATTGGAGAAAACACTACACTGAACATTGCTAGAAAATGCATTTTGGAGTTGCAATATTAGGGACAAAAGAAACCAAACCTAAGTCCAAATCTCAGGATCATCAAAGTGTCTAACCTTCAGTTATGGAAAAAACTTGAAAACATAACTGTAGCTAGTTCACACTCCCTTAGGCAGACTCAGAAGCCAATTTCTTCATTAAAGTCAGTCCTTTTACTATAAATGCAGATAGCTTCTCATCACAGGAAACAAAACCAGTACAGGTACAAAGAACATACAAAGCAACACAAGCTGTGGCATGTGCGCTCTCACGTTCTCTGCCCCAGCCCTCCAGCCTCCCTTCCTGGGAACTTTTAACTTCTTCTGAGCCCAGCCAATTACAGCTGACCCAGTGTTCTTAAGCAGGTAGGCTATCATTATCCCCTAATCCCCTAAATCTGGGCATCAACCCCTGAGTCATGCACCTCATTACAATAGCCCAAAATAAAAAGGTTTAGGTTATTTCCCACCCACATGCAACCACTGGGTGACCAAGTCAGACAACATATACTCAAGTGCAGATGATACATAGCTCTATCCATCCTTCTGCACATTTACGCATGCCACTACCATTCAGCTGGCCTATGGCTTGGATGAGATCACTTCATGGATGGAGAACAGCTGCCTGAAACTAAACCTGAGAAAGAAGGTGATACTATGGGCATTTTGCAGAATTCACAACCATAGGGCAGGTTCCTTTGGATGAAGGTACCTAATCCACAACTGGTCAATGTCATCTATAGCATTTTTTGCTAACATCAAGCTTTCACATAGCAGCATCCTTGAAATAATGCTTTCTGTTATCTCCATTTGGCAGACAGACTGTTCTGTCCTTGCAGATGATGCCTTAATTCACCCCTTGTTGGACTGCAGCAATACCATATACCTGGGCACTTAATAGCATTTCAGAAGTTCCAGCTAGTAAGGTTTGCTGCACTGCCTCCCTTCCTCATTAAAGGTTACTAGGAGCCCATCAAACTTGTCCTTCAAACTGACTTCCCCAAATACTTTTAAAAGAAATTCAAGGTCTTAGTCCTTATCTTCAAGATGCTCCTTGGCTGGGGCTCATGCTACCTAAGAGATCACCTAACACTCAGGTATGATGATTGTAGTCATAAATTACAGTCTTCTGGCATGATGGAACTCTTTAAAGTCAGGGCTACATAGGTTCTTGTGGAAGGATCTCTCTGAGGAGCCAAAGGCCATCATTATGAGCTTCTGGTTTAAATGCAGTGTATATTTGCATAACTGCATATATATTTAAAAATAAATCTGAAACAAAAGATGACACTCTACTATATATATTCCTCCCTCTTAGAGAGAGGATAAGAAAAGAAGAGACATATGACAGGCACATATAGGCACCTTGAGTAAGGCACTGATGGAAGTACTTAGATAACTGAATGATAAGTGAGCATGCTAGAAAAAAAATCTACCTTAGCAAAAATTTCCAAGACAACTGGGTGTGGGTAAAATCTGAGTACTGGTTCTAGCTCTGATGCCACATGACACATTCCTAGGACCAGACCTCTTCTCTGAGGCTCCAACTTTCAGCGTCACTAAATCCTGAAACCAGTGTCTAAGACAGTGCTTCCCAACTAGGCTGAAGGTTGCTGCACAATGTTAACATTGCTAGATGTGCAAACATGGTTCACAAGATAAACCCAGAGATTTCAAATGGGAGTCCAGAGTGTTAAAAACATTTTGACCTGTTGTGGTCTTTCTGAGGCCTTTCCAACAGAAGAATTGCTCTATTATTTTTCTGTAGTCAAAAACAAGTGATAACCAAGAGCTGGCATTTTCCAAAGGGTGCCTTGAGTCTAAGGAGGGGTATCTTCAATCTAAAAAAGTTGAAAACTAGTGGTCTAAGACCCTGAGTTGTATAGTCACTAGCACACTGCTCCCAAAGAGCTCTATTTAAGCAGTAGACATGATGGGCTTCTAGTTTAAGCCCTTTGAGAGTAACACAGCATAGAAGCAAGGAATATCACTTTAGTAAAGGCATTCCTTTAACCACAGTGATTTTACTCCTAAAGCATTCAAGTGCCACAGATTACTGAAGCCCCAAACAGAAGCCACAAAAGTACATCTTCCCACGATCTAAGCTCACCTCTCCTTGTTTCTTTAATTCTTTTCATTCACACTCAAAAATCAGCTAGAAATTTATTTGGATTCAGTCCAGCACTAAATATAATTTGTCATAACTTATATAGCAATATGCATATATACCTAGTTGGGATTGCATTCGTCAGAGCTTCTGTCAGCGGAACCCTTCATAGATTATTAGGCCAGAAGGGACCTCACAAGATCATCGAGTCCAGCCCCCTGCACCAAGCAGGAAAGACAACTCGGGTCAGGTGACCCCAGCAAGGGGACTGTCTAGTCTCCTCTTGAAGATTTCCAGGGTAGGCGATTGCACCGCATCTGGAGGGAGCTTATCCCACAGTCTGGACACACTAAATGTGAAGTTTTTCCTAGTGTTAAGCCTGAAATGGTCTTCCAGGAGTTTGTAGCCATTACCCCTGGTTTTCCACAAGGGTGCCCTGGTGAACAGCTGGTCATGGAGCCCTTGATGCATTTCCCAGTGTAGTGGGTAGGCTGCTACCAAGCTTAACAGTCAGGGTAAGCTTGAAAGGGCTCAGCCTTCTCCTTTTTAGGCTGAATATGCTTAAGTATGGCTTACCTTGATGGCTTGCCTTGCCCATCAAGGCTTCCCTTGATGCTCATTCATTCCCTTCCCCCAACTATTATTATTTGTCCATGAGGGGAGTCAATCATGCTGTCAAAGGGCACATCTATACTTATCCTGAAACTACAATGCCCAACTACGAGAAAACATCCATATCTATATGCGTCTGATAGCTTCATACAGTAGCTCTGTCACCATAGCATGAAGTATATCCCAGGAAAGCAACAGCACCTGAACAGACCATGGCAGCCCTTTGAACATGCGTCTTCTCCTGCCTTCAGCCAGCAGTAAAGCCTTACTTTATTTGGCAGAGAAAGTTTAACTCTCCTGTAGATAGCTGAAGAGATGTAATTTTGGTTTTCTTCACTATCAGTAGAGGCTTCAGACACTGCTGTAAGCCTCTGAAATTCTGGAAATGATTGGATACAGCTTATTGAAGTTATCACATCACAAAGAGTCATAAACAAATGCAATCAAGCTATTTGTACTTCACAGGGTGCATTTACACAAGAAGTTTATTGTAGTTGCCTAATTAGCTCTGCAGTAAATGTCTCGGCATCTACACATGTACTACTATTAGGATGGAGTAAACTTATTAACTCCGCTGTAGGTTATTAC
This sequence comes from Alligator sinensis, assembly GCF_000455745.1. NCBI lineage: Eukaryota > Metazoa > Chordata > Crocodylia > Alligatoridae > Alligator > Alligator sinensis. The sequence goes on from NW_005842179.1 coordinate 183,823, forward strand.
TTGTAAAGACAAGTACTATACTACAGTGGAGCTGTGCAACAATGCATGTGTAGGTGCTGATAGGGCTGGCTGGGGCGAGAGGGTGCTTCAGTGTGGGGGCTGCTTGTCGGCCCACCCCACACTGAAGCACTCTCGTGCCCCAGCCAGACCCTCCGCAGCACGCTGAAGCAGGTCAGAGCAGCCCCTGGCTGGCAGGTTAATCCCCCAGGCCTCCCTCAAACACGGCGCCAGGGAGCAATAAACTCAGGCACAGTAAGCACTAGAGTTTATTGCTCTGCATTAATTACGTATAGATGTGCCCACTGGCTCTGCCAGTAACTCCTCATGTTATATATAAAAATGAATTTTGGCCTCTTCATTGTTTCCCTTTGATTATGTAGACTTATTTAAATATAAAGTCATTCTCATCAGTGGTTGGGACCTACATACAAAATTTTTAAAGAAATATATTAATTAATGAGTAGTACATAAAACATTTAATTTTCCCATTGCCAAACTTGGACCCTTCCATGACCATATGTTGTGGGAGGAAAGGTCAGAGAGGAAAAGACAAATTTTCCAGCACAGTTTCAAAATCAAAAGTCAATTAGTTTGGTCTGTGCTTCAAAATTTTCAGCATAGTTATTACAGCCTCTATCACTGTGGTACCCAAGCACCTCGCCAAACCTGAATAAATGCATCTCACAAGGTAAGATGGCAAAGGAAATTCTGAAGTCGACCACTCCATTTCTGCCCTCTCCCAATTAAACTGGGAAAGAAGAGGAGCCGCTTGAACTCATCTCCATTGTCATATGGGGAAAAGAGGAACTGGGGACTGAAACGGTCTCAAATTTTACAGAAATGCACCACATCCCAAATCACTTTAAACTGTTCCTGCTAAAAGTCTCAAATGAAAGGTAACAATGCAACACCATGACACTGTTGGATTTTCTCACAATGACTGCCTCACGCCATGTGACACTAGACAACTGGAATCCCACAGAGAGCTTCCTCTGCAGGGAATTATGGGGAGGTCACACCTTGCAAAAAGGTACAATTTGGAAGAATCAGTCAAATGGTATCAGATCTTCAGTTCACGTGAATTTGCAAACTTTCACCAGCTTCAACACAGCAATGCCATTTCCACAAGCTGACGATAAGGCTCAGAACATCTAATAGTTTAAAAATCTATATAGATTCCATAAGTGCTCAGGTATCTGGCTCAACAGTACTGATGTGTTTGTGGCAGCGGCCTCCTTCACAACATCTTAGGGAGATCACAAAGACAAAAGAAAACAGCTTCACAGCTGACGGGATTTTTTTTTTTTTTAATAAAAAATGTAATGAAATTAAATATGATGTTATTAGAAGGAAGAGAAGAGAAGTGACTCATAATCTCGAAATCTGCATTAACCTCATGGATTCTCGTAACGTGGGATTCAGCTGCTTTGTAAAATGCTTGCCCATGAGAGGACAAATAAATAGCCTCTGAAGTTTTTTCTTCGAGTTATATCCATACATAGTTGGCTGTATTAGGTTCTCAGGGAATATTTTAACCCACGCCACTACAACTGCTCTTCATAACATTCATTTAGCTGCTCAAGTTAAACAGGCAGCAGCGTGGTGGGGTTGTGGAAGGGAGAAGAGGAGGAGGAGAAACAAAGGAACATTGTAGTGTCTAGTTTTCCTAGGTTGAAATGTTTACTTACAACATCAAAGGGAAGTAATAGGAACAGGAGGTCAAACAAACTAGAAGGTATTTTTCCGTCCTCTTAGACATTGTTTATTGTAGCCTCCCTTTGGAGTACCAACGAGAAAGCAGCAAATGATCCTAAAAGATCTCTGCAGCAGCCCCATAAATCATGGATTCTTACTATGAGCCCTAGCACAGGGTTCTTCCCCAGCCACGCATGAGCTTGTTCAAACAGACCCCATATTGTACCACAACTTTCACATTATAGGCATCTCTTATCGGCCCATTTTTCCCTTCCATCCCATCCCTCAACCAGATCTCAGGAGATGCCATAATTACAGATTGTTGGAAGTCACTTATTTTTGGTGAGAGAATTTGATAAATTAAACTGGACCAATAGTAATGGTCTAAGACAGTGTTTCTCAATCTTTTAAGTAGCAAGTATCCCCTAACTTCTGAAAATGTTAAATGAGTACCCCAACACTCAACTTTCCAGGGGATTTTACATTTACAGACTAATGTGTGCCATATGTTGGAAGAAGGGCTGTGCATCTAAGGCTATGATATGAACTGGTGTGGGTAGGGTTGCCACCTTTTACACCAGAGGTGCACAACTCTAGTATGTACCTGGGCTAGAGGTGATGTTGGCCAAAGCTAGGAGGGCTGAACCCAGTGCTGCACAAAGCGCGGCACACCAAATTATCACTGGGGAATTTAAAGCACCACACAGTGCATGGCACACCACATTTTTTGCCATAGTTTTGAGAGGAGGAAGGGGTGAGAGAGAGAGAAAAAGAGGATGAGAGAAAGAGTGCCTGTGTTTCACGTACCCCCAGGGGTATACGTACCACAGGTTCAGAAACTACAGTCTAAGAAAGGTACAGCTACTCATTTAAGGATTTTCATTAATCCAGTAGCATTTGACTGTCTCAAGGGTTCCTTGTTGCTCTCTGTAGATTATGTTAGACAGTATTTAAAAAAAAATTAAGCATGCATGCCAATATAAGTTTCTGAGTTCCTTAGGCCCCAGGTGACCTAAACAATGTTGTTGTTTGCTCGCCATGAACATCTGTGGAGCTTCCATCATGCCAAAAACCCTCTCTCGTGTGTAGAAGTTTGCAGAGGTAAAAACTAGTGAGATCAAAGCTTTTATTTATTTTGATTTTCCCTCATTAAAAACTTAAAAGGAAGGAGCATATTTTCTTCAGGACTAAGTTTTCTTACTAATAGCAAATCAAAATCACTCAAGAGGAGAAGGAACAGAAAAAAGGGATTAATTTTACAGTTGGGTTCAGATTTTTTTAAGTCCTGTTTATATAAACTTGGATTTGAATCTGAAGTCTTTGAATTGAAACCCATGGGGATTGTACTCACAAAAGATTTGGAAGGCATGACCTTACTCACCTCTTTGGGCAGGGAGCTTCTTCTCCACATGCACGGCCCATCAACTTTCCACTCAGAGGCACAAGGAAGAGAAACAGGGAGGGAGAATATGTCCATCTGACTAGTCAGAAAGCTAGGAGCCACCCAGGATAACTTCTGTTCCTATGACTCCCCTGGGACCCTACGATTGAGAGATCTCACACCAGCCCTCTGCATTCATTAAGGGATAACATATAAATGAAACTTGTAGGGACACCACAGACTTTCCTCACTCTTTCTTGAAGCCTCAGTTAGGAACAATCTTGGTCTGCCTTTGATTTGGACCACAATCTCCATTCAAAGAAACCACCAACAGGAAAAATGTGTGTTTATTCATTGTTTGTAGCCAGATTTAAATACTGGGACTTCTATCAGTACAGCAATAGAAGTTTGTGGGTGTGAGAAAAATTGCTGCATCTAAGACCAAGTGACCTTTTTTGATTGCTATAGCAGAAGAGATTTCATTTTCACATCTGTTCTTTATGTTGAGAAAGCTTATTTTTAACAGGACATTGCCTTTATGAATATAACATGCAACTGTGACAGATCTTTTTTGGATGCATTTGGAAATGCACATGACAACATATCCACATATACAAAAATATATAGAACGTCTAATAAAACTATGTCAATACTGGGTTTTCATTTTGCAAGACTGAAGCATTGTTTTAAGGGTCTTGTCTTTAGTGAATACAGGCTGCATTGTATCAGAATTGCACATAGCAATAGATAGCAGAAGTCCACGGCAGTAACTACACATGCAGAATGAAGTGCACTGAATATACAATAACTCAATATGAAGACAGTTCTGAGAGCAGAACCCAAGACTCCCCTCACCCAACTGCCCATCTTATTAGACCAGGGGTTGTCAACCGGGGGTGGTACGTGTACCCCTGGGGGTACTTGGGAAGGCCCTAGGGGGTATGTGGCAGTGGTGCAGAGAAGTGGGGCCGTGTCCACCAGCACTTTGTGCTGCTGCACACCATGTGCCACTGGCACGTTTGTTTTCGCTGGTGCCATGAGTTGTTGGTGCTTCCGTTGCCATGTGCTGCTGGTGCTTCTGGTTTTGCCGCTGCCATGCGAGGGATCCTCCATCCTCCCTGCTTGTCAACCAGGACTCCCCACTTCTTGACCGGCTGCCAGGGGGACACCAACCAAGAAAGCTTGAAAACCCCTGTACTAGACTACAGAGTCAGGCTCTCCTGCTTGTTCTACTTCTGGTCCCAGAAATCTTGCAGAGGCCTGGTTCCAACAAAGGGACAGTGTCCCCATCCCACTTAACAATACTCCAATGTTTGTGGCACTCCTCTGGGAGTTTGTAAATGGTTAGAGGGAAGGGGTTCAAATCTGGGTCCTCCCCTGCCTGGGTGGCTGCTCTACTAGCCTATCATGTAAAACAGGGCTGTCCAACTGGCAGCCCACAAGCAGCTAATATGCAGTCACCTTTCCTACTGCGGCATGGCAGGGGAGGGTCCAGTGCATGTCAGACACTCCCTGAACACCCCTACCTGAGCACAGCCATCGGATGACCTGGGCATGAGGATGCTCTGTTTATGAACCTCAAACATCTGAAATGCTCAGCTGGGCCATCTAAGTTCCCTTTAAGGCTAAGTACAGACAGTCAAAAAGCCTGAGGCAGAATCAATTCAATCTTCACATATCAGTCTAAACTGACATGACTGAACCAATAAGCAAATGAACAGACATTCACTTTTGATTCCAAAAATGTAGTCACATGCCTGCAGTGCACCAAGCCAGAAGCCGGGGAGCCCTAGAGCCCTTGTATCTGGAGGGGATCTGGGATAGAAGTTCAATAAACCGATTTAACCTAAATCAGTTAAGTCCATCCAGGTTTATCTTAAACCAGTTTTGGCCATTTTGAAACAGGTTTATGTTCACTGAATTTTTGTTGTGTTACAGATTTGATCCAGTTTCTGATCACTTCTACCAGCTTATGTGTAATTTCTGTCCATAGCTTAGGTGTACAAGTCCTCCTTGGGGATTTAGCTCTTAGTAGTTATAGAATGAAGAGAAAGAGGAGCTCCTAGTGGAATAAATATTCTATTAATGCTTCTTTCCTATCTCCTCCTGTCTACTCTGATCACCTCCTAAAGGGAAGAAATTTTCAAAAAGTCCTGTCTACACTGCAAGTTACCTGCACCAGCTATTTTCCTGTTCATTAACATTCATAATAAAACTCATAAAGCCCTTCTGCTCAGGAGAACAGGGACAATTATACACAATTATGCACTGCAGGTGCAAGAGTAATAGCAACAGCCTGGAAAAGATTGGGCAGTAGGAATGTGCGAAGCAGCCCCTATTCGATTCATATTTGGCCCAAATAAGGGACAGTGATTCAATTCGTTGATTTGGATCATCGTCCCTGATTCGATTAGGCCAAATCTGAATCTGAAGATTCAATGCTGATTTGGACACAGACACAGATTTAAAAGTTTTTTTCTACGTACCTTGAGGTAGCAGGCATGGCTTGTGATCGCTGTGATCCTGGGGTGCATGAAGCATCCCAGTGCGGGGGGCCCTCCATGTGCTTGGTGGCAAACCTGGAAGTGGACCAGAAGTACTTCCGGTCCACTTCTGGGTCTGCCAGGGAGCGTGCTGGTGACCCTCCCCAGCTCAGCGATTGCCTGCAGGTAATCACCTGCAGGGATCGCTCAGGGACCCCGGGTGCCCCACCCCAGACCCAGGAGGCACCAGTCACTGAGCCGAGGGGATGCAGGGGGGCCCTCTTGCACACTCCCCAGCGGACCCAGAAGTGGACCAAAAGTGCTTCTGGTCCACTTCTGGGTCTGCTGTGTGTCACAACCCAAAGTTGTGGTTTTTTGTTTGTGTGAGCTTCGGCACCGCTAAATTATGTTCCCGCCAAATTGCAGCTTCTTTGCACGGTGGAGTTTTCTGCTGCAATAGGAGAACCCGCGTGCAAAAGAGTATTTCCTGCCGGTTGTAGCCTTCTTTGCATGGTGCATTTCTTTTGCATCATAGTGATGCACGGTGCAAAGGAGTTCCCGCCATTTGTATTTAGATTCGTGCCACGTTATTGGCCGATCCTAAATTATGCACACATGGCGGCTAGCGATTGGCTTGCTAGCCATATAAAGAGTTTGGTAGGTTTCCGCCCAAGTGGGAGAGAGAAAGGGAGAGAAGGAGAGAGAGCAACTGGAGTAAAGATCTCTAAGCGCTGTGGATCCTTACGGACCCAACACATTTCTTAAGAAGGCAACAGAGGTCTAAACAGCCTCTGGCCTCTCCCCGTCGCCGAGCGCAATCCTAAACGTATCCCTATCCTATATACTCAATTTTCGAACCCACGGAGCCTTAACAACTCCAGGGCCTGAGAACCGAATAGAGCCCACGGAGCTTCGACAACTCCGTGGGAAAGAATTGCCGAACCCGCGGAGCCTTAACAACTCCGGGGCCCAAGGACCGAATTTGTCGTAGTCCTCCAACGAGGATTCAAGCGGAGCTGAACCTGGAAACTGTCCAGCCTACACCGCAACCATCTTGGGTGTAAGTAAATAATCTGTGAATCAACCACTAAGCCTCTGTGACTAATTCTAGCCCGTGTGTTCCTTACTGCCCCACGGTCTCTTCTGACCCCGCGTGCCCGGGCTGCTGGCCACAGCCCGCGTGCGCAAAGACGGGTCCGCATATCGCTCCCG
>NW_005842179.1:191029-191370 GCF_000455745.1 Alligator sinensis
AGGAGGGAACGGAGCCGCAGATGAGAGGGTGGCCTTGCGGTACAACAAGGGGGGAAAATGTAGTGCAACTTTTCCTACTGTAATGAAGCTAATGCACAAGAATTTAAGTTTAAAAGCCCAGCTGCAGATGGCTGTTCAAGCCGTCAAAGAAGCGGCTGAGAGAAGGGAACCTGAAACGCCGGTCCAAGATAGCGCCGAGCAAGAAGGAGACTGCATGGAAGAACCGGAAAAGGGTGGAGCTTCAGAAGAACCCGCGAGAGTTCGGTCAGTGACTCCGCCCATCGATGCAGCATCGTCGCTGGCAACCCCGCCTAGCGACGCAGCGACGCCTCTGCCGACCC
>NW_005842179.1:192780-202610 GCF_000455745.1 Alligator sinensis
ACGTATCCCTATCCTATATACTCAATTTTCGAACCCACGGAGCCTTAACAACTCCAGGGCCTGAGAACCGAATAGAGCCCACGGAGCTTCGACAACTCCGTGGGAAAGAATTGCCGAACCCGCGGAGCCTTAACAACTCCGGGGCCCAAGGACCGAATTTGTCGTAGTCCTCCAACGAGGATTCAAGCGGAGCTGAACCTGGAAACTGTCCAGCCTACATCGCGACCATCTTGGGTGTAAGTAAATAATCTTTGAATCAACCACTACGCCTCTGTGACTAATTCTAGCCCGTGCGTTCCTTACCGCCCCGCGGTCCCTTCTGACCCCGCGTGCCCGGGCTGCTGGCCACAGCCCGTGTGCACAAAAGACGGGTCCGCATATCACTCCCGGCTCGCACATGGCGACATGGATGGGACCGGGAGGCGGCTGGGGACCCCCCCATGCTTCTGTGGGACGCTCCATGAGCCCCAGCATCACAGTGATCACAAGCTCCTGCTACCTACAGGTATGTAGAAAAAACATTTAATGCTGTCTCTATGTCCGAATCTCCGAATCTTTCCGAATTGATTTGGAGGGTTCTGATTCGATTTGGAGAGATTAAAGGGTCTTCTGATATGATTCGGATTCAGAGATTTGGCCACCAAATCGGGCTGAATCTCCATTGAATTGAATCAGGGACTGAAGCTTTGCACAGCCCTATTGGGCAGGTAGGAATATTAAAAGTGTACCAAAAGATATTTCATATACAGGTGAAAGGAAGAGCTACATTGCTGTCCATCTGGCATGTTCTCAGACTGACTCCTTTTCTTTCTACTTGCCTCTGTGAGAACAGTGTGCAAGATGCTACTTTGAACTAGGTCATGTTTAGAGAACCTATGGTGCAGCTACAGGATTAGATCCAATACTGGGCTGCAAAAAACTGACTAAACATATGGTATGGATTAGTATTTCCACTGGTCAGGATATTCAGAGCGAACTAGAATGGTAGGCAGCAGTTTAGAACAGTGGTTCCCAAACTTTTTTATACTGCAGACCAGCACAGGAGCAGGATGTAGTGCACGGAGCCGGCTACCTCCCTCCCAGGGCTGCCTCACTGCGCAGCATGTGACTGCCAGTGGCAGAAGCCACTTGCCATGACCCGACAGCCAACCCTCCGCGCCCCGGTACCAGACCACGGCCTGGTGGTTGGGAACCTCTGGTTTAGAACAGCAAGTTATCTTATGTAAGCTGAGATACCCGAAAACAATGGGATGAAGCTTCAGAATTATTTTAAATTCCCTAGTATAATTTAAATCAGTGGTGCTCAATTTATGGCCCACAGAGCTGTGTCATCCAGCCTGCAGGACTCCTCTTCTCCCCCCACCCTCCCCGTCCTGAAATCTGGTGATGGGGAAGCAGTGGAAGTGTTAATTGCTGCATATTTGGGCTGGCATGTGGTATTGCTCTGTAGCCAGATCTGGTGAACACAGTTGCTTCGGATTTGGCCCGCGGACCAACCCAGCGTCCGGGATCTGGTCCAAGAACCTGTCCCTCACCACTCATCCAGCCTGCAGTCAGATAGGTTGAGCATCACTGAGTTAAATCATCTAAAAATGACAGTAATGATTAAGATAGGGATTTTATTTGATAATTTAAGTCATGTAGATGACAACCTTACGACAAAAGGTAAATAAGTGATGTCAATAAGCCGTGACAGTGAGCATGTTACTTTTATTAAAGCAGGTTATGCAATAGCCCTAAGATGCATATTACTAGCTCACTCACAAGATAAAGCAAATGGCATCATGACAAGAGAATACCCTTCTTTTACTACCCAGGACACAAATTCTTGTTTCTTCTTTCCCTTGGTCAGCATATCCTGAAGTAGTCAGTCCTTTTCACAGCAGTTACTGTCATCCAGCAGTAATAAATGGTTCCTTAAAAGGGCCAGTTTATATGGGAGTTAAAGCTTAATAGGTTCACATGCCAATATGGTCAAAGCTGTAAAACAGATTGAAGCACTGCTGTACTAATTTAGAGCTAGTATAGGAACTGACATGGCACCCATCATCATATTGTTTTACAAAACATATAGGATGTTCAAAATGTCATTTGAAAAGCTGAGTATAATGCTCCTCTGTTGCTTGTAATGGACACGTCTGGCAGGTATTTAAGATGCTACAGACACTTTTCATTAAATAAAAAAAAAGAAAATCAAAAGAGAGAATCGATAGTATTATTTTACAGCATCAAAATCATTATGTGTATATGTATATAAATATATATATATGATTGTTTCTTTTACTTCTAAGCATTTCTCTGCTCTGAGGTAAGATAAGACCTATTTAAAGCCAAGAAGAATTAGTAAATACTGAAAAGGAGTGAAAAATAGAGCCTGGGACAGATTGTTTTATGTGCCCTGTCATTCTATGATTTCGTTTCATTTTTTAAATTTCTGACCATCAGTTTTATCCAGTGCCCTCTTGCTCTGACATCAGAAAAAAGTCTGACCAGTTTCTCTTCACTCTTCTTGCATTTATATGCCTCAGTTAAATCACTTAACTTCTCTTTTTCCCAAAATGGAATTCTTTTTGTCAAAAAAACCAAAGAGACTTGGTATTTTTTGACAATTAAAGGCCTGGCTTCCATAACAGAGGTGTTTAGTACTTTCTGAAAATGAAAGTCTCATCTTTAATAATCATAATGTGACATTCTTTCCCCACTTCTCACAAAAACACTGGATTCTGGAATCTTGACTTAAATAGTCCAAGTCAAAATGGACCAGTATGATCACCTAGTCCAGGGGTTGGCAATGTTTTTGAGCAGAGTGCCAAAAACAGCTGCAACTTTGACTTGTAAGATGTTGGCGGGCCGGAGGCAGATGGCAGGGAAGTTGTGAGGGGCCTAATCCTTGTTGTAGCAGTGCAGCCCTGGCCCCTTCCCCAAGGCGCGTGGGCACCTGCCACCAGCAATAAGCCGGGGCCAGCGCTCCATGGACCCTGGTGCAGCTGTTTGCAGCCTCCTAGCTGTCTGCCACAGCTGGTCTAGGATCTTGGCAGGCCCTTGCCACCCACTACGGAGCCTGGGCTGCTTGCAGCAGGCAACAGGAAGGTTCAAGCAGCTGCACCAGCATTCACGGAGCCACAGCCCAGCTCTTTACTGGCAGTGGGTGCACACGTGCCTCAGTGCAGACGGTAGGGAAGGGGCCAGGCTTCACTGCCACAACAAAGATCAGGCCCCTTGCAGCTGTCCACCCCAAGGTGCAAGTGCCAAGCAAAAAGCCTTCGCATGCTACACACTGGTACATGTGCCAACGATTGCCTACCCCTGACCTAGTCTGACATCCTACATAACACAGGCCACAGAATCTTACCTGGCAATTTCCGAGTTAAGCAACAAACTCCTGACTAAATTACTGTTCATCTTTTTCTTAGAAAGGTATTCAGACTGATTCGGGCTTCACATTCTTATTTAAATATTGTTTCTGTTTTTATCAGTTACCTTGTCTTTTATTATAATCTGTGCTGAGCCTTTTTGGCAAAGGTGGCATATAAATCAAATGAATAATAAATAAAGAAATGATGCAGAACCCACTATGTCCCTTCATATATTCTTCCAAAGTTTAGATATCCTAGTGGCTGAAAAACATGTGACTTATTTCTTGTCTGAATCTGTGACCTGTGATCTTACTGAAATTTAAAGTCCAATAGCCCTGATGGAAAACAAATTAACCCATCTTTGCCCTCTGTAGCTGAGGACTAAAGACTGATCAGAAGCCTGAGCAGCAGAAAGGTCTTTGTAGCATAAATAGGTGCAATGGAATCACAACGACAGAAAGAGAAAGGAGAATGACCAGTGAAGAGAGACATGGAAAATCAAAAAGCCTGGGAGCAAAATGCACCTTGTGGTTTGGCTTACTCTAAAGATTCTCATGTTTGGCATGACTTTTGCATTAAAGCGTTTCATTATTTTCAAATCCATTTGCATTCCAAGATACATAATACATAAAAATTAGATTAAGTTTTCCTAAGGAAGTAAAAAAAAAGAATAGTAGTTTGTTTATCTTAAATTGTCTCACTAGTATAGTACTTATATTAACCCTATTTCTTAAGCAGAAGCAGTACTTTTATTAGATGCAAACCAAGAAAAGAAAGGATAAAGTAGTAGGGGTGCACCAATAAAGATTTTCTTGGCTGATACCGATAGCCAATTATTAACCAGCCATATCAGCTGATACTGATTCAAGGGAGGGAGTGGGGCTGGGGCTGCTACCCACCCAGGGTGGTGAATGGGACCCTGGCACGGAAAGCAGGACAGAGGCATGGGCAGCTCGTCCAAGGGACGAATGTCCTGGGGCTTAAAAATGTAGCAGTAGCAGGAGGCACAACTGCCCACAGCAGCTGGATGGGCAGGGGATGCACGGCTGGTGTGGGACTCCCCAGGTAAAGGCAGCAGAGCATAGAGCCCCAAGTCCACAGCAAGCAGCCTGCATTTGCTTCGCATACAAATCCGGGGGGGCACATGCCTCCCATACTTCCCTTGGGGGGTTCACACAGCGGCAGGGAACTGTTACCCCCTGGATGAGCTCAGGGCTTCAGTCATCGTTCCTAAGCACGTCACCTTTCATCCAGCATGCTCAACATAATTGAATCCATTTTTACAACATCAAATAATATAGAAAGATTACATAATTTTCCTCATTTTTGGGCCCCGACAGCACTCTTCCTGAAAGGGGCCAGGGCCTTTGCCCCCCCCCCCCAAAATGTACTTGGTACCAATGCCACTAAGAATAATCTGATTTTATTTCTCCATCACACATGGACCCTTGTATAATGAGGGAAAATATCCAGAACTCTCCATATGTTTTCATAATTTGAAATAAGACAAATAAAATAAACTATTTTCACTCATGTGAACATCTGGAAGATGACATCAACTTTACTTCAACTTTAAATGTCAAAGTATTAATGCAGATTGGATTGCAACACAACTTAAATAGTTTGTAGCAGTAGTGGTGATAATCATCAATAAAGATGAAACAATGTTCTACGACTTGTTTAAGGCAATAATATTATAAAATAACATTATGGAGAGGTAACAGGCTCTCCATATTTGCAAGGCACAAGTGTTTTTTGTTGGGGTTTTTGGGGGTGATACCTTCTACTGAACCAGGTATGTAATTGAGAGAAATCCCAGGCAAGCTTTCTAACACAAAGTGCCCTTTCTCATGTGACATGACCTGAGGAAGGGCACTTGTCACTGGAAAGCTTGTCTAACAGTTCTACCAATTGGTCCAATAAAATATATCACCCTTCCTCTCCCCAAAAAAGAAAAAGAAAAAGGAAACAATCCTATGCTTCGTCCATATTTCCTGAACTATTATGGCTACAGGAACTCTCTATAGTTGAACATTGAACCATTTCCCAATATAAAGCCTTATTTTTCAATTTGCAGGGGCCTCACTGCAGGGGCCTTATTTTTAAATCCTGTATTTTTAAAACTTGGTTTGGTCTGATATTTTGTTAATTAATTAATTAACCTTGAAGGGAAAGAAGAAAACTTCTGCATTCTCTTATGACAGGTCAAACCATTTTTGAGTTATAGGTCATTAAAAAAACCACATTAATTTGAAACTTCCTTATCTCATAATAAAATCTTGAAAAACTCAGTCCTGGCAATATTTCAAGAACTTTTAAAAGAATTTTGGCATTTGTATTTTACAGAGACTTTAAAGTTCAATCTTGTTCAGGAGACTTTTTTTTCCCCCCAGATGAAATAAAGAAGCTATACGTCACAGAAGAGCACTGAATAGCAGTATAGCTATGACCATAGCTAGTCTCCAGCAAATCTGAATATCAGAAGTTGTCTACCCATGGCAGCAGGTAACTCAACAGGGAGATGTGCTTCTTGCCAGGATAAATTAACCTGCAAGGAGCTCTGTGATGCCCATGGGTAGCCTGTTGCCAATACCCAAACTAGCTCAGGCATCTCTATACTATCACGTGGCATAGTCATATCCTGCACCTTTAAGTCATACACTAAACCCGCTACCTCCACTAACAAAGGATGCTGTCATTTCCTTTTACTATTTTTATGTTTTATCACTGATCAAAGAAGCTGCCTGTGTACAAAGCAGCACGTACAGTTTATTCTTCAATAAATATTATACAATATGTGAAAAGTCTGCCGTACAGTTTAAGACCTTTATATGGCACTAAAGTGGCTATCTGCAAATTAATTTGTACATATTACAGTTCATGTGATATGAGGTATTGGATGGGTTGGTGTTGTGACCTAAAAGGGGAAGGGAAGGTCAAACATCTTGAGAAAGCTTTGTTGTAAGGTAGAACAATACTATGGATTACAACAATTTGAGTAACCAAATTGCTTAGCTTCTCTGATTCTTCTATATTTTGTTTCACAACATTATCTTGTCAGGTGTAGGAGTGACGAGAAATTTTTCAGTGGAGATTTGATGCAGAATACTAACTTGAAATGGGTAATAAGCAAGGCTGCCAGGTGTATGAATACAGGGAGATTGTTACAGTGATGCAAAACAGCATGACTGTGTAGGACTTCAGGAGAGAGAAACAAAGGAAGCATGAGGGTAAACAGATAGCAGACTGAAGGGTGTGGGGCTGGATACAACAGAAGCTGGAGGGTGGATAATGAAAGACAAAGTTCTATAAGAATTCACTAAATCTGACAGGGCACATCTATACATGCACTTCAATGCACTGAAGCCTATTCTACTATGCATCAAAGCAGTAAGTAAAAAAAAGTGCGAATATACTAATGTGCAGTAGAATAGGCTACTGTGCATTACATGTCACCCAAAAAGCGTGTGCTTAGGCTGGGCTAACAGGCAGTAGTCTAACAAGCATGTATTTAGTATTTCATAGTAGAGGTACTACATTTAATGCACATTAGTAAAAGCACATTAATGCATGTGTAGATGTACCTACAGTGACTGTTTTTTTAAAGTCCTAACAGATAGGGCTTAGAAAGGTATGTGAGAGAGAAGGAGACAGCTCAAATCCCTGTGATGATCAAAAGTGGCACTGGAGATGACCTAAAGGGAAAGATTAAGAATTTCTATTCACTGTCCCTATATCTTGAATTTGAATGGCTGCAAGGATGTCTAGGATAAAGTGGCAGATGCAATGCTGACCAGTTGGGGAGTGAAGCAGATTTTGGTGTTGTCAGCAGACAGCTGGTAACTGAAACCATAAGACTGGATAAGATTGCTAACAAAAAGAATGGAAAGAAAGGAAGGTGCCTTTTTTAAATAGGTCCCAAAGTTATTTATTACTCATATAGAAGTCACAGAAGTATTTTTTTTTTTACTGTGCAGAGTCTAACTAAGCTTAAAAATATGTTTTCCTCAATTGAAACCAGTTTCCAAACCACTCCACCTCTCCCACACTCATTGTATGACTAATGATCCAATTTTCAGAATGTCCACAAGTAATGCATTTTCTAAAATGCATTAGAGAGCAGAGAAAGGGTTCCCACTTATTCCCTGCACACAGATGGATACACTTTTTCACATAAGCTTTGCTACTAAGTAAGTCAGCTAGGGCTAGGTTTTTGACAATGAATAATATATGAGTCCGGCATTAATTTAAATATAAATGATACTGTGAACTCAGAGTATAGCAGTGACTCTGTTATTCTGTAGTGGCTGCTGTCCCTCCTGATAGGCTAACACAAGGAAAATAACTCATTGGCAAGTTGCTTGGGTTAGCTGGGCAGTGAAGAGCACCCTGAGTGGCTAAATCATGAAACAGTGGTTTAGCAAACAACATGCTTTTAAATCAACTTCGTATCTAGTGCTCACTACTGCATCTAAATAACTAGTGTTTGCCACTGCTGGAGACTGGATGCTGAACAAGCTGAAATACAAGACTGATTCACTCCAGCAATTCTTGCTTTCCAGTGTAACTCTTAAATCTTTTTATATCTGGTTTTCTTAGTTTGCTCACAAAGGAATTTGTACCAAGTTAAATCAGGTTCAAAAGACAAAACGAAAGAAAACCAAACAATGTTAAATAACCTGGTGCAACTTTACAACTTTCAGGGCTTGTCTGTATTAATATAAAATATCAATACAGTATGTATTGTAAGACACCTTGTCTACTTCTGAGAAGGGAAAGTATGTTGGTCAACATGGGAAAGTACAGGTCAAAAACTGTACTGCTTACCAGTATGGGCCTCTAGGAACTAGGAATGGGTTTAGGAGAACCAAAGGGAAATAAAGACACGTTTGGTTTGAGCACACCATGAATATCAGTTTACTAGTATATAAAAAATCCATAGCTGGATTAAGTGCTTAAATGCACATATTGAAATGCAAAAAACTGTAGAACTCTTGGTTGAGAGATGATACCTTTTATTAGATCAACCAAGACATTACAAAAAAATTATCTTTTCCTTTAAGTTTTCCAGCACACCTGAGCCTGACAAAGGGCACGTGCGCCCAAAAGCTTGCAGAAAAAGATTTTTTGTTGAGATTTTGTAGTTGGTCTAATAAAAGGTATCATCTCTCAACCAAGTTTTCTACAGTTTTGCATTCCTTTTTGTCTTGGACCAACACGGCTATCAGATGCAGCCCAGTGCACATACTGAGAGTCTGGAAATCCAGTAAAACTTCTGTCTGATTTTCTCTCATGGGTGTGTATGCACGCAAGATGCACACACACATGCATATCTGACACTATACTACAAGTGTGAGTAGCAAAATGAGGTAATATACCAAGAGGCTAGGACGTGCGAGTTCCATAGAGGAAAAAACACATTATACATCAAAATAAAAGTTGTGCAAAGCTGGAGAATCAAAAGCCACTAAACAGATGAAAGTCTTCCCCTTCAAGAGATTAACAAGTGCACATCAGAAATTCCAGCTCAGAAAACTCCATGAACAGGCTAAGTGCAAAGAAGTTCTTAGCACTCTTCCCTTGACAATATTAATGAACATGCTATTGTCTTTTTGAATCTGCAGTCAGGCTGAAACAATAGCACTGGGGAAGCATATCTTTTATTCATCTTAATGAGGTGTTATGTTTGAATCTTAATAGTAGAGTTTGAAGGGATTAACTAGCTCACTACTGGTTCCTAGTGAGGTTTCCAAGGACCTAGAAACAGCTAGCCAGGCTCTGGGTGTCCGGTGCAGCCAAGCAGTTAGGCTGCAAGCTCCGAACCTGAGAAGAGTCAGCTGGTGTTTTGATTGTACAGGGAATTAAACTATTTGATTGTACAGGAAATTAAGTTATTAGCCACCCAAGAAGGAAAAAAAAAAAAAGGTTAGGAGAACCAAGCGAGCATGCCACCTGTAACCCACTGGACCGAGCTGCAGTCCCACAGCTCTGCTGGCAGCATCTCATGGGACCCCTACGAAACTAGCTCCAGCACAAGGGTCCGCACGGTGCCCCAAACACCCGCACCCTCAGTCTGTGAGATGTGGGTGGCCAGGGGCGAAGCCGAGAGGGACCCGATCCTTGGTGGGCGGCACAGCCCCGGCCCCTTCCCTGTGCATCTGTGCGTGCCACGCTCCGGGGGTTGCCTGTCCCACTAGTGGGGCCAGGAGTCACTATTACCTTCTGCTTAATAAGGGGTGAAACGGGCGGACCCATGGGACGCCCCAGAGGGATGCCAGCCTGGCCAACAGCCTTCAGGCTCAGGGGCTGCCGCAGCAGCACCACCTGCGGGTCCCCCCCGGGCCAGGGCCGAGCACACCCAGAGGAGGAGGCGAAGCAGCACAGAGAGGCACGAGGGGCCCCGGGGAACCCAGCCCTGCCCGGCCCGGGCTCGGAGTACAGCCTTGCGCCCCGCCACCCGCGGGGAAAGCCACA
>NW_005842179.1:202758-203619 GCF_000455745.1 Alligator sinensis
GCGCCGAGCCCGCGCACCTCTCCGCCTCCTCCCGGGAAAGGGCGGGCGACTTTCCTCCCCTCCCCGCCTGGGCGCACCGCTGAGCGCCTGCGGGGCCGTGCTCCCGCCCCTCCCCGCGCGTCCCGTCGGCCCCAGCCGGCCACCTGCTGCCCCGCCAGGAAACACCCGGAGCTTCGCCTCGCAGAGGCTCCGGGCACGGAGACGAAATCAGAGCAGAGGGGCGCTGCTGCCCGTGCCCTAGCCCTGCTCTGCGCGGCGTTCTGAAAACTTTTCTCCCCCCCCCAACAAGTTTGGAGCAGGCTGGGTTTTGTTCTCCATCTCCAGCGGGGCTTGCAACCCCGGCGGGGACGGCGGGCTGAAAACCTGCTGGGGCCTGGCTTGGCGGAGAGAGCCACGGGGGACCGGAGCTGCAAGGCCGCCCAGCCCACCCCGGTCAAAAGGAAACAGAAATCACGGCCCCCTCCTACATCGTGAGGCGGATTTAAAAACCAGGAGAGGTGTTTTAACAAAAAAGTGGGCAGGCAGGGCTCTTGGGGGCCAATAGGTTCTCTTTTAGTAGCCCAACCGAGTAGTTGGAAAAACGGTGCTTTGCGGGCACAAACATCCTTCTTCAGGCTTAAAAAAAATGTGCATATATGAAGAAGCAGGACATGTGGGCTGCTTGTACATGCCATGGGGGCCGAATTTGGTTTAGTTCCCCCTAAATTGAAATGGTGGGTTTTTAAAAAACACCGCTTCAATTTAGGGATAATTAAACTGAACTAACCCCCTGTGGCATGAACGGCGCGTGCCCCTGGAGGCTGGAGGGGCATGACAGCAGTGGCGGGGGGGGGAGGGCCACCGCCGGCGCAACCGGGGGGG
>NW_005842179.1:203650-250399 GCF_000455745.1 Alligator sinensis
AACCGGTGAGCTCCCGCAGACACTGTTGGCATTGTAGGGGGGAGTGGTGAGCAAGGACTGCCCACAGGCACCACCAACAGTGTTGGCAGGACCTTTTCGTAGGGGGTGCACATGCACCCCCTACGCGTCACCAATGCCCCATGGCATGTATACAAGGATGGGGGCCTGATCCTCACCTGCCTCTTCAGCATGTATTCTTGTCTAGATGGTTTTAACCTTCAAGATGCACCACTCGCCTGTTCCAGCTTTCCACTATCATAACCATAAGTTTGCTTGAGGGTTTTTTTTTCCTCCTAAAATAAGTGCAATCAAGAAATACAGCACAACTGTCATTTTCTAGGTTTCTGCAGGTACACTATAGTGGCAGCGTTGCCAATACTTCACAACTTGATCGCATATTATTTTGCTTAAGGCCCCGTTCAAGCAATGATCCAAGGAAAATAATCCTGCCCTAGCAACATGGGGTGGGGGGAAGGAGGAGAGAAGCAACTAAAAATGGGTATCCTTACTGAGGGGTGGGGAAGGGAGAAGCAACTTAGAGCTTCCTTAGAGCCTTTGAGAAGATCAGGAGCTAATGGGGCTGCATCTTCCCTGCATTTTCAAGTCTTCTAATAGTGGATGTGCAGTGCCTATTCATTTTGGTGAGCTGTTACTCACATGAGTAGTTACATATGCTTCAGTGGGGCTGGTTAAGAAGATAAGTGCTCCCTCCAACGAGTAGACAAGGTTCTTTGGGTAAATCCGATATCTTTTATTAGACCAACCAATAAAAGATACGGGATTTACCCAAAGAACCTTGTCTGCCTATGTCTCTAGACCAACACGGCTACAACTTACATCACTACAATGAGTAAAGTTTGCACAGCTCTAACCCCTATGCACCCCTATGAGTAAATGATCTCAGCTCTAGGTTATAAGAGATCATCCTAGAAAATATACAGAAAGACTAACCTAAGACTTAGCATAACTGGCTTGAATTCCTGTTTCTTAGATCTACAATCTCATGCACACTGGAAAGGGGAGGAGGCTAAATGTAGTTTTAACATGTTAGCTAATGTGTTAAAAATCCTACAATGAGATTTTCAGCCTTGTTCTAGCTACTTTAACTATAGTTAAGGCCATCCCTGTTTAAAAAGGCCCAAATACCAGGACTTTCAGCGTGGGAGATGTCTGTGCAGTCTCTCCCATATGCAGTCTCTGCAAAAGACACTGCGAGACTCCCTCCTGTACAGGACCCCCGGGTATAGGAGGCATGCCAGGAGTATGCTTAACCATAGCACTAAGCCCTGCCCTAACTTGAAACATATACTTATGCAGACTTAATGTAAAAAATGCTATGTACAGCAGTCCCCAGACTGGCTAGCTACCCTCATTCCCCAGGTTTCTAATAGTCACTGCCCACCTGCTATTAGAAGCTTTGAAAAGCACAGCTATGAAACCAGCCAGCTCCTGTGGTTCTCACTTCCCCCTCACAGTGTTATGGTGGCAGTTAAAAAGGTGCAATTAGTTACAGAGTGGACAGTTACTGTCAGTATGGCCAACAAAGTTACAAAGTAGACAGGAGGATGGCTAAAAGATACCATGCACCTGAAGTGTTTGCATGAAACGGGTGGTTTTCAGCCTTTTCAGACTCAGGGTTCTCTGCCCTCCTTAGACTCAAGGCACTCCTCAGAAAATCCCAGCTCTTTAACTTTCACTCACTTCTTGACTGCAGAAAAATAATTAGGGCAATTCTTCTGTTGCAAAGAA
This sequence comes from Alligator sinensis, assembly GCF_000455745.1. Taxonomy (NCBI): domain Eukaryota; kingdom Metazoa; phylum Chordata; order Crocodylia; family Alligatoridae; genus Alligator; species Alligator sinensis. The sequence goes on from NW_005842179.1 coordinate 205,400, forward strand.
AGACCACAGCAGGTCAAACATGCCTATTCATATCTCAGGGTTTCTCTTGTGAATCATGTGCAGGTGTTTCCACACCTGACAGTGCTAATTTTGTGCTGCACCCCGTGACACCCTTAGAAGGATCACCTAGTATCCCAGGGTGCTAAAGCAGGGTTGAGAAACACTGCACTAAACTAATAGGCAGAGAGCTGCTGTTTTTGGGGGGTACACATTGGGATTGGCACTGTGTTATGCAGTTAAGCAGATGATGCATACCCAGTATGCATATAAATGGAGTGCACAGTATAATAAAACCTGCTGTTACAGGCCTGCTATTTTGCTGGCAATTCTGAAGGTGACATTTTGGAAATGTGATATGACTGCAATAGTAGATTTTACTTAACTAACTTGCATGCCCTAAGAGAATCAATAACCTATAGTATTTATAATTTACATAGGTCATGGACCTACAGGCAAAAGCGCTCTGGATTTTCTGACTCCCTGAAAGGAGGGGGGGGAGGGGGGAGGCAGAGAGGCAGTGGCACGGAGGGTGTGTCAAGAGGGAGGGTCCTTTTGAGGAACGGATTGGAGGTCCCTGATTGAGGGAGCTAGCTGTGACTGAGCAGTTGACCCCTAGAGATTTTCACAGGAACTTTTATGAGGGCTAGGTGGTAGTTTGAACATAAGTTTAGGATTTTGTCAGTTCTGTTTTACCTTACTCTGTTGTCAAAACATTTGGTCGTTTTTCATGTAATTTGTTCTTCCTTGTTACTTTGTCCTTTGTGCCTGTGGTAGATTTGTTATTCTGTCCTTTTGTGCCTACCAAAGTGCCTGTGGTAAGTCATGATTTCTGGATAAATTAATAACCTGGACATACCCATTCAGCAGAGGGAGGGACCAGTAAGCTTACACAAACACAGGGTATATCTCTGGCAGCATCCCAGCACCTTATGGCTTTGTCACACAACAAAGACTTAGCTCTGATAAGCATTTAAAAGTCCATTCTTCCATTAATATTATTGTTTCTTTTTTAACTTTGCAAAATATTGTGTGAATACGATTAAGCATATTTTTCACAGTATGCTTGATAAATTAGATTATCCTTCATAGGATACAGATTGTTATTCTTTATCACTTCTCTGAAAAATGAGTGCTTGAGATGTGAGTTAACTATCACAGGCTCACTGTCGTGAAACAGGAAATAATATAGGGTTGAACATTTATGACATTCATTACTAAACATTTATTACTAAAGTGATTTAATAATCAACTTCATTCTCACTAGATTTCATCAGTAGACTGCCAGAGGCTCTTCTGACTAAACAATGTAAGAGACTAACTTGTGAATCTTGCAGAGACAACTTGCTAAACTTGGGCAAAAATTGGCTTAGTGCATGTTCTCAGTTGCTCATTGTACAGCCACCTTTCTAGCTGTGTAGACATCAGTGGTGTAAAACTAATATAAGGGAAAAGAAAGTCAAATCCCAGGGTCACACCAAAACTGGATTTAAAGAGTGATATGATTTTGATAAGCATATATAACTTTAGAAACTGGCACTTCTCTAATACTGATATTATTCCAATACTTGCAAATTAGATTGCAAGTAATGACAAAAGCAAGGGAGAAAAAATAGCAAAAACGCAAATGCATGGAGCATGTTAGATCTTCTTTGAAGACGTTATGATAATAGCAGAGTGGCATGATAAGCAGGGCCAGCCCACTATTTCTGGGCCCCCCGTGCAAAATATAGATTTGGGGGCCCCTGATGTGAAGAATCTGGCTTCAGCAATGGGGGGCAGGGGGTGGCAAGTGCCCAAAGAAGCCAGTGGCAGTGATGTCAACAGCAAGAGGCGTGGTGAGCAGCCGGATGTCAAGCCAGTGGCAGCAGGGAAGGGAGAGGGTGGTGAGTGGCCGGATGCAGGGTGTTCTTTGGCTGTGGGGCCCCCTGCAGCCTCAGGTTTTGCAGGATAGGACGGGCCAGCCCTGATAATAAGGTTAATTATATATATTTTCATTGGTGCTCTGGAATAGTTCAGTGCACCATGAAAACCAAATACTTATTACAAATTATGCTAATTTGTCAGTTCTAAAAAATGTCTCTTAAAATACGGTAGAATAGTTTTAATATTTACTTATCTTTGTCTAGAATAATTTCACTTGGAGACAGAAAAAAAGTCTAAATCGTTTCATTTAGCCTTTGCCCTACCTTACATAGTGTCAAAAAAACCCAACAAACCTGAATCGTGTAGTCCCCTTGCTTTTTAGTAGGCAATGGTAAAGCAAAAATCTCTGATACAAGGTTACAACATTGTTACAATTGCCCTTTTAGCAGAATCTGTGCTCTAAGAGTAGTTTGGACTCTGAATAAGCAATCCAAAAAGGCTTAAAGAGTTTCTGTCCATCATATGTCTTCTTGGGTATATAAGGAAGAGGACTCTGGAGTGTGGTGATGCATGAAGGATGTGTCCTATGTTTTCCTGGGCGGTGGAGACAAGGGCATAGTTTTTGGAAAGGGGAGTCAGTAGTTGAGTTGCTTTATTTTGTGTTATCTCTGTCTTTTGTTTTTAAACAGTTAATCATTTCCTGAGTTACAGGTTTTAAAAGGGCTTGGTTATGGTGGTTGCTTCTTTTTCTGGGGTAATGAAAGAGTTCTGTCAGGAAGGTCTGTTAGCTCTGCCCTTTGGTGTGTGAGTAACCAGCCTTTTCCCTCTTCTTGCTCTATGGCACTGATTCTCAATTTTCTTAGACTTGAGGCACTCCTTGTTAGACTTGAGGCACCCTTTGGAAAGTGCCAGCTCTTAGTTTTCACTCATTTTTTTGACTATGGAAAAATAATAGACTATAGCAGTTATCAGTTTTTCTCTTGCAAAGAATTCAGAAAGACCACAACGAGTCAGAATGGATTCCTATTTGAAATCTCTGGGTTTATCTTGTGAAGCATGCTTATGTACTTAAAAGTGCTAACATTGTATGGCACCCTGCAGCACCCTTGAAAGCACTTGAGGGTGCTGCAGGACCCTGGTTGAGGATCACTGCTCAGTGGACATCCGTGGGAGCTGCTTCTACCCAAAGACACATGTTCTTGGTGGCAAGTTGGACCTAAATTCTACATCTGATTCCTTAGATCCTGCAGCCCTCCCTCAGGTGGAAATTCCACAACTGCTTCATCTAACTGTTATAGTGTGAACTGAATATGAAAATGAATGATGCAGTTTGTGAAATAGCTTCTGTGTGATTTACTTTGCTGTTACGTCTTTTACCATGTTAGTTTCATTTGTTATATAGGACAGCAGTCAGCAATGTTTGCAGGAGGCAGGTAACTAAGGCAGGCTGGCACAGGGACCTGTCTACTGCAGCTGCTTCTCCCTGCTGCCTGGCTGGAGCATGAACAAATTCCCCCACTGCTGAATGCTTCTGAGGTTTTTTGCTAAGTGAGCATGCCAGAGCTCCCTGGCTCCACAGGATGGACCTATAGACTATGGGCCATAGGTTGCCTACCACTACTACAGGATGTTGTTTAGACATGTGGGACTGGAAGAGCTTGAATTCAGTCTTCTGTGTTTGCAGACAGCCATTTATCCAAAATGTGTTAAGACCATCTGCCCCAGGCCCTCATATACTGCAATTACAAAGTATATTATGAAAATAAAACCAAAGACACCAAAAACACCCTGCAGTGGGCCAAGGACAGAAAGCATAGCAAGGGTACAATCCATGCCTTGACATTGTAATGGCTGAGACTTAATTTGGTTAAGACAATGATTTTTAACTAGGGTGCAGGTGGCAGGTGTGAGGAGTTAAGCAGTAAGTGCATGCTCAGGCTTCTCCCTGCCTGGCTGCTCCCATGCTCCCACTGCAAGACCTCTCTGTAACAAGAGAAGCACTGCAATAAATAAATTAGTTTTTGAAATGGGGTGCTGCTCAATGTGCAAAAGTTATGAGTGGTGCCTTGAATCTAATATGGGATGCCTTGAGTCTAAAAAGGTTGAGAATAACTGGGAAAGATGATTAAGCTGAAGCACAAATCTTTTCCGGATGTCTGTAAACACATTCATATGTTGCTACATTGGTTTATATTTGGTTCACATTTTCAGGATGACCTTTGTAAGTGAGGGGTTTGAAACCAATTTTTAAACAAAAGAAGCTGAGATTCTGGGGGACTATTTTGGAGCAAAAGATAGTTCAATAAAAGATCACCCCTTTCCCCCCCCAAAAAAACTATCCTTGCTTCTCACATATTTCCTGGACTGTCACAGTAAAATGATGCTCCAACCACACCACAGCATGGAAGATATTGAAATTGTCACCTGCAATGGAAAATCTATAACATGAAGAAAAAATAAGGCAGCAAGGGTGATGGGGTGGCAAGTGGTAACCACCCACAGGCACCACTGGCAGTGTCAGCAGCACTTTTTGCAGGGGGTGCACTGTCAAGCTCAGGGGGGTGCACATGCAGCTGCGTGCACCCCTTACGCATCGCCAGTGGTTGTGGGGGCCTTCTGGGGATGCAGCCATGGCAGAAAGCCTGACCGGCAGCTGCTGCTCCACTTTTTTTGGCAAGATAGCTGCATGGGGAATGCCTGCATGTGCAGTGTGTGGCATCGCAGATGGGTCTGCGGCACCACATACCACATGCCCATGCTCATCTGGATGTGGCCCAAGGGTTTAAGTCTGCTGAGTTTGATTCCCTGGATTTTAGAGTTAATTCAGAAGAGTAAGGTTACATTCAGGTATTTGGATTTAATTAACAATGCAAACATGTCCTTTTGAATCACTCCTCCGGTCCTATTTGTAGGTTTCTCTTAACTCTGAATGTGTGAACCTCTTTTATTGTTATTTTTTGAAACATTGTCTCAAGGATATTTTTGTGGACATGACAGAAGTATTAATCACTTTTCAGATCTTACAATGAAACTAAGAGTTGCTCATTAAATAATTTACACAATTAATTATGACACAAAGTTAGCTTCCTAGTCATCAACACTTGGCCTCAGAAGACGAAGAGAAGTCTTCTTAGAATAATGTCATTTCAAAGCATTTAAGATGAAGCTTGTTCTTGTGTTTCAGTAGAAGCAGAGTATTAATGATTAATTAATTAATTAATTCTATATAACAGTTCAAATTGAAAGAGTTTTTAACACAGATATAAAATAGTTGATTAATCTCTGTGCAATGATCAGTTCTAAAATCTATATTATAGTAGTCTGGTGGAAGGAGAAAACAGGATTGTGTTGAAGAATACACCTAAGCTTGTCTCACAAACCTGTCAGTTTATATGCTCTTACTTTCAGAAGCATCTCATTTCATACATTTGTTCTGAGGAAAAAGAGCCTAAAGCCAAATTTACGCAGATAGGCTTGAATTTCAGCTTGTTTGGGAGCAGGCTTGCTTTTGTATTGCTAACTGGAGAGTTCTTGTTCTTCAGAGGTTTTTAGTGATTTCTTTAGTGACTTGGAGGGGAAAAACATAATGCACAGTGAAGTGGAAAAGACCCCAGGTCACGAAATACAGAGTGCAAGAACAATTCTAAACCATGAGAGGTATGTTAATCCCTTTCACTTAACAGAAGGACAGTTTACTGATTGAGAGTCCTCTTACATATGGAGCAAATTCTGCACTCAGTCCCACTAGTACAAGTCAGCTGCTACCACCAAGGAGTTCTGGCTTAACAAGGTAAAATGGAGAACAGTATTTTTGCTGTCTGTGTTTTCTATTTCATCGTTGCAACAGGAGTGTGCGCTGACAGAAGCATAAACGTTTAGACAAGGCCCAACACTAGAGAATGGTATGCAAGGAGCCCATCTATAAAAATTGACATAAGATCTTGCTATGATGCTGAATGGTGGGCTAGAATGCCACAAAATATTTTTTTTTCACACCTAAGTGATTCCATTTAACTAGACTGCCTAGGACAAACAACTGGGTAAAAAATGACAGCTTGAACCATGGGGAAACTGGTCATACTGGTGGGAGGCTAAAGCATTTTAAAGAATTCTCCACCTCTATAACACCACTCTTTATTAAAGTCTACAGACTAAATCAGCTAGAGATACAGGCCGTGTCTAGACTAGCAGGGGTGCGTGCTTGTAGTGGCACAAATTGCCTCAGTGTGTGCCCCTGAATGTGCACTAATTTGTCTTGCAACTGGCAAACTGCCCTTACCTAGCTTCTCCCAGCCTTTCAGACAAGGACAGCTGGAGTCTGGGGCTAGCATCTGTACTGGCCCCAGCAGTCTTACCTGGTGGGCTAGTGGCATACTGGAGCACCAGGCGCAGCACAGAGGCCTGGCCAGCAGCCAGAGCATTGCTCTGAACATCCCAGCCTCCATTTGTGATGGCACATGCTTATTTTGTGAGCACTGTACCACTTTTTGTTACGGCACTCTTTTTTTTCCTGCCGGGAAATCCTTGTAGCAAAGTTTGCTACTGTGCTGCAAATTTGCAGCATGGCACATATTTTAACATTCACTATGTGCAGTTTGTGGTGCTACAAAGAGGTTTGTGGTGCCACGAACCGCTTGCCCCTGATTGTCTGGATGTGGCCAGAGTGTTCACATAGACACCTCATTCCTTCTCACATAAACACAGTAGGCAAAAGTTTGTAAAAGGGCTTTTCCCGTCTATAACTGACAAGACTATGCTTTCCTTGTCTGATTCAGACTTAGCCCTATTGAGCCACACATTTGTATCCTGTAGTTAAGATTACTGTAAATCCCTTATCTAAGTAGTAATCCACATCTTTAATAAGCCTAGAACCAGTTGGAAAGTAAATCGTAGAATTTTCCTACAAAATGGGACAGTTTTCACAAAAGACTTAGCAAAAACTTTCTCTTTTTTTACTAGTTTTAAGCAGTTTCAACTTGCTCCAAACACATCATCACAGCTGTTTGTGTTATGAACACAAGTGGACATGAGTATGTCATCTTGCTCTTGTGGCTTCACTGCCTCCTTGGGGAATAGTAGGAAATATCATATTGAATGCTCACTGAGGGTCTAGTGCATTTCAGCCATCACTGAAGGTCAGGTTGTCTGAAACCAGTTTGAATGGCACCTGTGTTTCATATTTATATCTTTGCCTATGGGTTTAAGTCTCCGTGCATGCACAGATAACTAAAATCCCCTGTATAAAAGTGCCTTTAAGTATGCCTGATTAAAGTCTTTATGTTACATGAATCACCATATTTTCTTGCATATAACCCATCTGTGAGTGTAGCACACATCCTGTTTTTTAAAAGGTACTATGCAAAATAAAAGACCTAACTTTGGGTAAATATCGGAATAGCAGCAGCTAGGGAGACAAGCCTGCTCCTAAGCCTGTTGCCAGCCCTGCAAACTGGATAGGGTGCAGAGGCTGATCCAGCACTTGGAGTCTGGGGCTGCACACCAGGTCTGACCCTGTGAGGTGGTTCTGACCAGGTATATGGCTCCACAGCCAGCAAGCATTGTTGGAACCAGTGTGTTCAGTCTGAGGCCATGTGCTGGCTTGAACTCAACGTGCTGGGTCTGTGGACCAACCCAATGTTCCAGCTCAATTTGCTGCACCTATGGGGAGGGGGCTCCCGACAGGTTGGAAAATTTGGCAGCAGTGGCTGAGGGCTGGGAAGCAGTGGAAGCACTAATTTTCCATGGCTCCCAGACCTATGGCAGTTAATACTGCCACTGCTAAATTTCCGGACCCATGGGGATCCTTTTTCCTTTCATATAATCCACATCCCAATTTTCCCCAGATAGTTTAGATGGGAAAGGTGCAGGTTATATGCTAGAAAATATAGTGTTCAGGCACTAATGAAGAAGTCTTTAACAAGCCTGAACTTTGTCTTCAACTTGACTGTATAGGAAACAATGGATCTGATCTGGGTGGGGAGAAAACTTTACCAAAGTTAACATAGAAGGAATAACAATGATGTGATTATTGAAAGCTAATATAGGTATGGCAGTCTAATTTGGTGTGGTAGTCAAATCTGGGTGTAACTCTTAATGTGAGACATATTGTGGATGGATGTCTGTGCCTTTTATCACTTTAATTATGTTGCATATCCTGTAATGCCAGTTTTTATGATGTAATTATGAGATCATGATTAACACTGATCATTTGTCACACTGTCATTGACTCTAAGAGTTTTTACAGCTGCTGAATAATCCTCTGTAGTGCCTTCACTTAAAAAAAAATGTTTCAAGTCTTTGTGGTTCTGAAGCTAGTATGTGAAATATGAACAAAAGCACCTGATGCCATACTATACTTTTAAATCTTGTGAATAAATAGTGGAGAATGTTCCTTTTCTTCATTGAAAGATGTTTTAGGGTCAACTATAATAAAATCATGTAAGCTAAAATTTATTACTATTCTATGTCAAAGAACAATCTAATATTACTTAATAGGTTTTCAATGGATGAGCTCTTTGCCCGATGAAATTAGTGACATAGCTCCTATTTCCTTACATGAAGATAGGATTTTATGTCATTCATAAATTTTGCATATTTTCCCTCTTGTAATTAACGTATCATGCTTTGCATATAATTTTAAAATAAACAACCATATCCTGACCCACCTAATATATGTTTTTAAACATGAAGCATTGATTTTGGCTATTTTTTCCACAGAGCATGAGGGTTTTACATTTTTGGGACAGGGTAAATAAATGGCTTTAATCATGATTTTTGGTTTTGACTGACTGTTCAGGTGTTATTTTAAAGAATATTTACTCATGTTTTATAGAACTAACAAATAAAAGCTTCAAAACTACTCATGTAAGATATGCAGTTACATTATGGAGTCTTAAACAATATTTGGAGGAACAGCCACATAAAATAACATATAGGATATTTCCTAAAGAAGGTAGTCTATCTAGTTATAACTTGCTAAATAGAGACTTAGATGTTTGAAGACAAATTCAAAACTCATCTGATTGAGTGCAATTACACTGAAAACCGTTGCTTTACACCAAGACTGAATTTAACCCCTCAATCCTTCCAGCTTTCAAATTGTATTAAAAATGGCAACATCTTCTGAGTCTGAGATTCTTTGAGGGCAAAAAACAGGCCCAGAGATATTCTTTCCATGCTTTCAATTTGTTTCTTTGAGGGAGGAAGGATGGGAATCATTAATCTGGGAATTCAGGTCAGATAAGACCATTCTTTTTCTGATCACTTTGGGCTCTTTCAAAAATCTACATTCCTTGCGAGTGGCACAGAGAATGAACCAGATATGCATGGGTCATAAATCTCTAATAATCACTGTGTATGTGGAAAAAGCTTGTTGTGCAACTTTTCCACATAGCATTAGGACATTACACCCATGAATTACAAGGTCAAATTCCTGCAATTCAGAAGTGTCACAGCTGTGAATTATAACTTTATATATAAAGAGAGATTGTCAATTAGTTTTAGGCCCAGACTTCATGTATTCAGTTTGTTTTAAAAATGGCAAAAACTGAAGATGAATAGAAGGATCTGTGTTTTTCCATTATGTCAAGTCAAAGAGGGTTGTGGGCATATATCAAATATTTCTATACATGTCAATGATGATAACCCAAAGAACAGTAATTGTTCATGAAATAAAAATGAAATGGATTGGTGTTTCCTAGATTCCTTGTATAAAACAGAAAGTAAACTCAGTACTATAAAAAGAAAACTCAAATACATGTAGATCTTAATCTTTTGCTTTTAATAATTTAAGTTGATTACATAAGTATTTTTATGTTGGGAAATTAGTTTTATATGTACAATGATATGTTGTAGAAGTTCTCTCTCAAATGAAAATTTCTGCCTCTTGCAGGTCTCTAGTTCTCACCTGACTCTTGTATTTGCTCACAGTTGGTGCTAGGAACTTATGCCCTAGGGCAGTGCGGACTTATGCCTGTTTGGCATGTGCGCCATAAATTAGCCCTATACCCTCCATGTACCACTCTGAACCCCTTCCCCTGTCCAATATGCTGCTCTGCTTTCTTCTTCCTGTCCTATTTTCTACTGTGCTGCTTGTCCCCTCCCTGATCTACCCTGTGCCACACACAGAAGCTGCGGATGCCACTTGTAGCACATGTGCTACATGTTGGCCATCCCTGCCCTAAGGGGCTATTGTTACTCCAGTGGTTTGAAAGAAATCCTCCAAAGCTTTGTCTAATTTAAAAGTGTGATGTTAGCATATGCTACCTTGTCAAGACCCTATCCTAGGCTTTAACTTGATGTTTGTTAATTAGGGTGCCATAGCACTTGGGTGCCTCAAGATTTTTTTAAGGGTGCCATACAGTATTAGTATTGTTAGATGTGCCAGCACCTGCACATGATTTATAAGATAAGCTCAGAGATTTCAAATAGGAACTCATAGTGTAAAAAAATGCTGATCTTTTTGAGTTTTTTGCAACCAAATTGCTCTATTATTTTTTATTGTTAAAGCATATTAAAGCAAAGAGCTGGCATTTTTCTGAGGGGAGCCTTGAGTTTAACAAGGGGTCCATGAGTCTAAAAAGGCTGAGAACCACTGCTTTAACTCAGTCAGTTTAGTATGTGTTAATTGTCTATGCTTGCTTTTTATAGCTATTGTGCTAAACTGGAGTCAAGACAAGGTCACTATATTCCTCAGTCATAAATTATGTTCCGCTTGGTGGAGGAAAATGAGATGGAGATCTTGATTTTATCTGCCTTGGTAGACTCTTTCCTAGAAGTCCTATCTGGTGAAGGGTCAGCTGGATAGGAGTTGCCCATTTCACCTCTGGGCATGTTACAGTTTAGGAGTGCTGTTTTTCTCCTGAGACATGCTAGGTACCCTCAACTTCTGATGTGCTTGGCACTGATTTCAGTGAGAGTTGAAAGCACTTAATGGGTGCATCGATAGGTTGCCCTATGTGTGGTGCATGGTTATTTTTAGCAGCTTTCTTGCCATAGCGGTGCACTGTAATAGGGGAGTAGCTGCTGGTCACATGTAGACACCGGTGAAGGCTATGTCACCATAGCGTGTTGCTACAGTGATGTAGCGTCATGTGTAGATGCATCCACTAACTCCCAAGTCATGCTTAATATCTTTTAAGATCAGGCCCCTAAAATGCAAATTTTAATATAGTTATAATTCTGCACTGTATAGGAGTTGACCTGATCTACATGCAAAAATTTACTGCTTAACCAAAGGCGTATTTCTTAAATTGATTTTAGCTAAGTTGGTGCAAAGATGCATGAGCATGGTGTTAAACTGATTTACAACTGACTTCTGCCACCTTTGCTTGTACTTGGCAAGGTGCGAAATTAAACAAGCTATATATTTATTTGAGAGGCATTAACTAGTCTCTCTAGCATTCCGTTCAGCCTCATTGGCCTTTTGTGATAATGTTTTTTGGGGTCAAAAGTGGCAGTGCCGGACACAGGCTCTACAGGTGCTAGTAGTGATGGACTGAAAAGCAATTACTGATGGAATTACAGCTTTTTCTGTGTCATTATTGCATGGCTAGTGTGATTGCTGATGCATATAACAAATACAGGTAGCTACTTTTTCTTTTCTCTCTCTCTCTCCTCTGTACTTCAGATCGCCCCTTTTGGTCACAGAAAATCCCACATGGTCTTCCTTTCGTTGCAGGAGTTGGTTTTAACATATGGCTCTTAACATCCTTTTGGGGGATTTTTTTAAGCTATACTTTTCTCAATCTTTTTTGCTCTTTGTTTTCATGTCACATTACTGTGGTTAGATAGATGCCTCTATGTTAATAAAACAAAATAGCAATCTGATGCACGAGAAACAAAAACAGCACAGCAAAGATACGGAAGACACAAAATAGCGATTAAAAACTGAAGAGAGTTTGCTTCATTTAGTTAAAGAAAGACCCTAATCTAAGGGTGAAGTTATATGTTACACTTAGACTATACTAAGGGCACTTAAAACATGACCGTCTGCATGTTAAAGCTTGTTAACTCATGCTAGGTGCGGTTAACTCTGGACTGTGCTACCTAGCTTATAGTAGGTTAACTTCAGTCTGCTCCACAGAGATAAAATGAGCAATTTGCAGTCCTCCAGCACCCCAGGATGTAGCACTCCCACTCCCCACCAGCACCCCAGAACAAGGATAGAGCCAAGGTATTCTGCTTCCTCTATGCCCCTGCTCACCAGCCCTCTAATGGCAAGTCAGGGCTGTGCAGGCAAGACACTCTATTAACCCTTGACATGCTACTGCTCATAGCACATCCTAACTTTAACACTGCTTAGCATTCCACAGATTTAGCATAGTCTAAGTCTAACATGTAAAAACCTTGGGACTCTAGCCTTTCTAACCCTCTGTGGTTTCAGGATATTTAAAAAAATGTAAATACAAGATTCTAATATAAAGTGTTTATTGCTAATGTGAACCTCGAATCGCCTTTCAATTGCTTTAATGGTTAGAATATTTTTTTATAACCTTAAGTATCTCCTGATTAGCTTTTGGGCTGGAACTTTACTAAAATGTTGGTATTTCCATTAAAGGCATTACTAAATTTAAATTACTACCATTAAAGCTTTACTAAATGTTGAACCAATTTAAAGAGACCAGGGGTGGTGTTTTTAAATTTGTGGGTTTTCTTAAGAAATAGATTGAACAGATGCTATATGTTAACTAACCTATATATGTGCATCATAACACTGCCAGTGGTGCCTGTCCACACTGGTGGTTCTGTTGGCTTGGCTGCTTTGGATACAGTGTGTGAATATTTCATGCTCCTAGCTGAAATGGCTCTGCTGGCAGAAGTGTGGACAAGGGTTACAACATGGTAAAATCTCAGGGAAAACACAGTATTTTGTATTTTTTATGCTTTGGTTTGTCAAAGTGAACCCTAGGTTCTCCAATGGAATTTATCTTGATCTGTTAACTCACATAAAAATTATATACTGTGTTATCTTCATGAGGAGTTTATCACATATTAGTTGACTCTAGCAAACACTTACTTTCCCTGTTAAAGACATACCTAAGAGTTTGCAATCTTACTGGACCAGAGCCTTGCCTATATACAGGGTAAGTACAGAATAGAACCTAAATCTCTTGAGCTCCACTGAAAAGCTATGTTCACTGACCCAAAGCCATGTTCTACTTTTCAAATGAGAAATGATCTGAAATGTCTTTCAATATTTGAGATAAACCTGATTTTTAAAAAAATTGGAAGCCCACAAGCATTTCATGTTGTTCTGTATTCATTTTCTTGCTCTTCTAACCTTGACTTGTTTCCATTCTATGGGCTTGACCCAGTCATGTTGCAGAAGGTGAACACTTGCTATGTTTTGCACTTCTCATGGCACCACTGTCCCCATCTGAGTGTACTTTCTGCTTCTGGGGCTCTGGTATGCTGCCAGGAAGCTGAATGTGGAACTACTCTTGATAAAAAACTGTTTACAGGGTATTCCAACCTGGCTATAAACAGAAAGTACTGTTGGCAGAAAACAGGAAGGCTCCTCTCATAACATTTCCTTAGTAAAGAAGTTTGGATATTTATGCAAACTGAATATTCGGGCCTTTTGAGGTTCACTCTTCACTTATGAAGATACACAGAGTAACCCTTATTTGTGCTTCCAGCCCCTTACTTGCGCCAATAATTTACTCCCTTTGCAGCACACATCCCTCTGTTCCTTCTGTTCCCTCCAGGAAACCTTTGCAAATCCTTCCTATACAGTTCTTCCTCAGAAACCCTGTGCCAGGTTTCATTGTACTTGAACTGCTGTGCCATGTTATATTTATTTATGGTGAAATCCAGCATTCTGAGAACAGAGACCTTTTATTTTCCAAGTGCAGTACATTTAGTCAATAAATAACAGCAACACAAAAATAGCTAATGGATAATATAATTAATTGAGCAGCTAAAGACTACTGCATCTATCTTGCCAACCTCTACCCTTTATAACAATCCCTAAAATATATTTTTTTCATATTGTTAATTGGAATTGAATTTTTTTTACTCCCTTAAAAGCCACACCTGCCTTTCATGATCACAGTTTGTACCATCTCCTGTGATTCTAAGATAAAAAGACAATCAGTTGAATAAGCCATCCTGAATTTTTCAGATTTTAATTTTGCAGCAAGCTAAGGTATATACACTATTCCACCTTGATCTGATAACTAATGATAATATTCTGCTGCCTGACTTACAAACCCATGTTGTTTCTTAACCATTCATTAATTTGCTGATTTTAGACTTGCTTTCAGCTTTCATATAATTGTTAATCTCCCCATCCTAATTTTCCCCAGTCTGAAATTCATCATTGTACATCATTTAATGAGACATTTCTCCAGTCATCATTATTCTAGATCAATGGAAACAAATCCCTGTCTCCTGACTGGTTTAACTAAGCATCTTACGCATGACTCTCTTTCCAATTTGATCCAGTTTAACTGTCTGTTTTTCCCTAACCACCTCCCTAATCTGCACAGAGAGATATATATTTTAAGCCAAATTCTGTGAGGTTTCTCTTGTCCACTCTTGTTTGTGCAAAGTGTTTTTGAACTAGTCAGTTGTCATGGCCAAACAAACAGCTTTCGAGTTTACACTGGCAGATAAAAAAGGGGCTCAGAGATGGAAGCTTCACTGCCCTCAGGGTCCTTGTTCACTTTCTTTTCTTGAGAAATTCAAAAGCTAATGAGACAGAGCACTGCTAGAGGCTAAATAAGAATAATCTGATCTTTAAGAAACAGTGACAAGCTTTCAACTCCAGTGATGGCTTTGCATCAGTTTGTGTTTTTAAGGCTGTCTGTACAGAAAGAAGGCGAGTAAGTAAGTTTTGGTAAAAGCTGACATCTTTTTTTTTGTTTTTAACTCCAACAGATTGGAGTATGGTTGTGCAGTTGGCAGTCCCCCATAAGGCAGGATCTGAGGATGCAAACTTTGCTTCAAAGAGTTCACATCATGACCCAGTGTAATGCAGGTTCAGAGTTTGGGTTCTTTATCACTGTGATGAAGCTTTCTAAGGAGACTTTAAAATTAGAATATGAATGAAATGAGGTCGTTTGCCATGTGAGGTGGGAGAGCTTCAAAGGGTGGGTGCTCTCATCCTTTAAAGCACTGGATTTGAACTCCATAGCAGTGGGTTTTGCCAGCAGTTCTTTTGTGACCTTTTCCTGATTCAGCTAAATGCCTGTTAACTTGAAGCATGTAAGCAGTTGCATTGGATTCAGTGAAATTATTCATGTGCTTAAATTTAAGCACATGTGTAAGTGCTTTCCCAAATCAGATATTAATTTCTCTCTGCCTCAAATTCTTCAAATGTAAAATGTGGACAGTGTTCTCAAAGGATTCTCACTGTTTGAGAGGTGCTCTGACACTACGGCAAAAAATAAATCAGGGTCAGCATATTTACATAGAGCATAACAATCTGTTTTCTCAGGAAGGGGAGAAAAATGTTGTTATTTTTCTGTCTATTAGTGCTTAAAGTGATCCTCTTATCTCCCATTCTCTCAGACAGTAGAGTGATCTCTCCTTCTGATGCTCTTTGGAAAGGATGTTTCATATATTTTAAGGAGGATTTAATGTATTATAAGGAGGTATATACTCTAAAGGTCAAGTTTTAACCATGGTCTGCAACAGGTTTTGGGATTCCCACTTATGTGCCAATAGATAGCCTATTAGTTATAAAACAGATCCTAATAAAAGGAATTGCTTCCTGGATGTCACAATTTCTAGATTCCCAGCAAGACACAATTCCTTCTCTTGAACTGCCATCTTTAAAGCCATAAATCATTTCCTCTCTGCAAGAAGTTTAGATGACAAATGAAAAAGCTCATGCACTTGGGTGAATGTTAATAACTGTTTGTCACCTGTATTGCATTGCATTGGACAGAACAAAAGGAAATAATAATCTAACTTGTTTTTCTTCAAGAGTTTCATTTGTGATGTGTTACAGTGCCGCCTGGTGGACAACAAAAGATGATTTTTAATGAGGATTTTTTCTTAAGTTGTCAGTAAAAAGGTTTTAAATGTTGTTATTTTATTTTTTGTCTCTTTTTTGTATTGAAGTTACTTATTAATTTCATTACAGTGAAGCCTAGATGCTCCTGTCAGGGGGAAAAATCCCATTGTGTTAGTGTCTACACCCCTGCCATCCTGCCATGTGCTCATCTATGTACACAATACATACATTTTATTTTATTGATATGCACACAATGAAGTAATTCCTATTAATAAGGATGTTTCATATCTCTGTCACTGTCTGAAATCATATAAGCAGTTTTATCTCCTCAAAATATAGGGAGTTTAGATTCCGACTTGGAGTTGTACCTTGGTTGAATATTGCTCCATACACAAAACTCGATGCACTATAAAATACTTAACCTTTTTTTCTCTAACCCTTTAGACACTTTTTAGCTATGTATTTAATTGTACCTTCTTAGACCCCTAATTAGGTGACTGTGGGTGCAGCTACATGAGGTGCTTTACTGTGCAGTAGACTAATCTACTATACAGTAAAGGTGACACAGTCTACACATGCAGGCCATTTACTGCACAGTAAATGAGGCTATTGTGAAGTTACCTAGTACCAGATACTAGGTTAACTGTGCAGTAGCACTCATGTAGATACTGACTGGGAACAAATTTGCTCCCGGACAGTCTAGACAGCAGTGGCATGTCCATACAAGCACGCATGTGTGGTATGTAGCACCGTAGACCCATCTGTGGTGGTGGACACGCTGCACATAAAGGCATTCCTTGTGCTGCTAATTTGCAGCATGTTAGAAAAAAGCATGTGGTAGTAGCATGTGCTGCCTGAAACTGGAACATGGCTGTCCAGAGCCATGCTCTGGTTGCTGGCCAGGCTCTCCACTGCTGGATCACCACTGCTAGAGTCCTGCGAGGCCCTCAGAACTGCAGGTAAGGCTTCTGGGGCCAGCCCAGGTGCTGGCTCCAGCTTCCCCTACCCCACCCAGGGCAACTTGCTATATGCCAGAGTGTACATGCATGGGCATTCTCCAGAGACAAGTGAACATGCTCCAGGAGGTCACAGGGACAGGACCTGGTCCTGGAGGTCTGAGGCCTCAGTCCCTGGTCTTGGAGCTGCTCAGCAGCTGGAAGCAAATCAGTGCCAGGACTGGGGAGCAATCTGCCCCAATCCAAACTCCCAGCTCCCAGCATGCAATTGGAATCTCTGGAGAGTGAGTGGGGGCTGGGAATCCAGCCTCTGCTCGCTCCTTGGAAAAGTTCTGCATGACATGGAGCTGGAAACTCTGGAGGGGCTGGGAACCCAAACAGGCAGCTGCTGTTGAGCTGTGTGCCTCTTGCTAGGCAGGGAATTGGCTGGGAACTGTCCTGCAAGTGAGCCCCCTGCTGAGTGGGCCACAGGGCTTGCCAGCAGCTGTCCTGCTTGTGGGACAGCTCCTGGCCAGCTCCCTGCTGAATGGGGGGCCTTACACCCAGAAGAGCTCCCTGGGAACTCCTTGCCAGGCAAGGAAGCCCCACTTGGTAGCTGTGTGTCCTGATGTACACAGAGCCAGGAGAGCTCTGCCAGCTTCAGTGGTAGCTATCTCCTGACTCCATGCACTTCAGGTCCTATCCTGATGTGCACAGGGGCCAGGAGACAGCTGCCACTGCAGCTGGCAGAGCACTGCAGCTGGCAGAGCCAGTGGGCATCAGGACTGGCTCTGTTCCCTTTGCCAGCCTCCATTCTAGTACCCAGGGCAGCCTGGAGCTCTCCCTGGCTGTTGCAGGGGGGCAGAGAAGGGTGGGAACAAATTTGTTCCTAACAGGGTGCACTGCACATGTAGATGTGCCCAGTGGGCCCCTATGGCACCATTGTTACTGAGCTGTCATTTAGTACTTCTTTTAGGAAGTAGTAATTGATGGCTCAGTAATGGCTCTTATTGCAACGCTGTTACTTCACTGTGCTGGTGGCTGGCACATGGTTATTTTTAGCCTCTGGGTTGCTGCAACAGTGCTCTATACTGAGGAAGTGCATCGCTACAGTGATGTAGCTGCAGCATCACAGTTTGTGCCTGCTGACACTATGCTGCCGTAGCGCATTGCTACTGTGACGTAGTGTCTTGTGTAGATGTGGCCAATAACATTAATAGCATTAATAGCACATGTAGATGTTCCCAGTAAATGCATGTTGGGTGACTTCTTAGATGTCTAAACTGCTGACATAGAAGGCACAGTTAATTGTACCTGAAGTTTTATGCTACTAGTCACTGGTTTACTTAGTTTATTAGCTTTTAAAATTGAACTCTCACTGACCTTTACTTAAATTCTTTGCTAGATTATCTGTTTAAAGAAGCTGATTTAGCTCAAACAGAGCATACTTATATGTAAGTGCTCTTATTCTGGTCCAATGAGCTTATTCCAGTTTAATTTAAACCACTTCCTAGAGGCTGAACCAAAATAACCCAACTTGAGTTCATAGAATCATAGTCAGTTAGGATTGGAAGGGACCTCGGGAGGTCATCTAGTCCAGTGCTTCTCAACCTTTTTTGTACCAGGTCCCATTTGTAAATGTGGATAGACAGTCCTGACGTAGTGCCCCTTACTCCTGACCTGCTGCCCCCTGCCTCCAGGCCCCAGCCCCCCTGTGTGTGGGGCAGAGGGTGGGTGTGTAGGGCATGTGGGGACCCAAGCAGCCCCTTGTAGGCTGGAACTCTGCCAGCCTCCAAGGGAAAAGCCACGGTTTCCCACATTTTTCTCCTTTAAAGGAGAATCCATTTTTAAAGTTTGTTTGTGAATCTTTCATATATTGTTGTGACCCACTTTTGGGTCTCTACCCACAGATTGAGAAACACTGATCTAGTCCAACCCCTTGCCCAAAGGAGAACCAGCCCCAGTTAGATCATCCCAGCCAAAGCTTTGTCCAGCTGGGTCTTGAAAACCTCTAAGAAAGGAGATTCCATCACCTCTCTGGGTAACCTGTTCCAGTGTTTTACTTCCCTCCTAGTGAGAAAATTCTTCGTAATATCAAACTTAAATTTCCCTTGCTGCAACTTGAGACCACTGCTTCTTGTTCTGTCATCTGCCACCACCAAGAACAATCTAGCTCCATTATTTTTGAACCCCCCTTCAGGTAGTTGAAGGATGCTATTAAGTCCCCGCTCAGTCTCCTCTACTCTAGGCTAAATAAGCCCAGTTCCCTTAGTCTTTCCTAAATCATGTTCCCCAGCCCCCTCACCATTTTTGTTGGCCTCCGCTGGACTCTCCAATATCTCCACATTCTTTTTGTAGTGGGGTGCCAAAAACTAACACAGTACTCCATATGTGTCCTCACCAGTGCTGAACAGAGGGGAATAATCACTTCCCTTGGCCTGCAGGCAGCACACCTACCAATGCAGCCCAGTATGCCACTAGCCTTCTTGGCAACAAGGGCACACTGCTGACTCATATTCAGCTTATTGTCCATTGCAACCCCCCAGGTCCTTTTCTGCAGAGCTGCTGCCCAGGCAGTCAGCCCCAGCCTGTATTGGTACATGGGATTGTTCCATCCTAAGTGCAGGACTTTGCACTTGTCTTTGTTGAACATCATGAAATCCCTTTTGGCCCAGTCCTCCAATTTGTCTACATCTTTGTCTGAATCCTAGCCCTACCCTCCAGTGTATCTACTGCTTCCCACAGCTTGCTGCCATCTGCAAACTTGTTGAGGGTGCACTCTATGCCACCTTCCAGGTCGTTTACAAAGACACTGAACAAAACCAGGCCCAGGACTGAACCCTTGGGCACTCCATTTGATACTGGCTCCCAGCTAGACATCGAACCATTGATTACTGAGCCCGATGCTCCAGCCAGTTTTCTATCCACTTTCAAGTCCATTCATCCAGCCCGTACTTCCTTAACTTGCCTGCGAGAATGTTGTGGAAGACTGTATAAAAAACCTTGCTAAAATCAAGGTACAAGACATCCACCAGTCACCCTGCATCCACAGAGCCAGTCACCTCATCATAGAAGGAAATGAGGCTGGCCAGGCATGACTTGCCCCTAGTGAATCCATGCTGACTGTTCTTAATTACCTTTTTCTCCTCCAAGTGCTTAGAAATGGATTCCTTGAGGATCTGCTCTATGATTTTTCCAAAGACTGGGCTGAGGCTGATTGGTCTGTAGTTCCCTGGATCCTCCTTTTCCCCTTTCTTAAATATGGGCAATATTTGCCCTTTTCCAATCATCCAGGACCTCTCCCAATCACCATGAGTTTTCAAAGATGATGGCCAGTGCCTCTGCAATCACATCAGCCAATTCCCTCTGCACCCTTGGGTGCATCTCATCTGGCCCCCTGGACTTGTATATGTCTAACTTTTCTAAATAGTCCTTAACCTGTTCTTTTCCCACTGTTGGTTGCTCATCACCTCCCCAAACTGTGCTGCCTGGTGCAGTAGACTGGGAGCTGACCTTGCCTAAAATAGTTGAAAGTGTCCACACAAAATTTTACAATTTAAAATCATAAATTAAACTGGTGAAACACAGCTTGTAAGAACCCCTTTAAAAAGCACATAATGAAGTGGAGCAGATTTTTTTGTTTGTTTTTGTTTTGCCGGGGCAGTGGGTATACCTGGTGCTACCAGACTATAAATATTTTAAAAATAGAAATAACATCCATGATTCAAAAAAGTGTATAGGAGCAGTATTCCACTTGCTGTGATTTTGTGTACAAAACCCAACAAAGCATTCTGACTTCAAGGGTATTTTGTGTCTCTGTGTGTCCCCATTTACCATGTTTGGAAGCTGCTGTTAAAAATAGCATCCATTGGCAAGATTGTGCTGGTTTTTGTGGGCTATTATTAAAAGTGTTTTAACAAAGTCATTCTCTAGCACACTACCCAGCCTGGCCATCTTACCTGTTGTCACTTTAAAAAAAAGTGCTTTAAAACTGTTTCATCCTAGTAGAAAATGCAACATGGAAAAGGATTTACCTTATTCTCTCCTTCCCCTACTTCCTTATTCATCATGATACCTCATTCTGGGCGTTCCTCTTAGCTTCCATTTCATGTGAATGCTATTTAGATAAGGAATCTGGTGCCTTTCATCTGTCCACACTTTTGTTTCATTAGTTGAATACAAAGCTATGAAAGAGATGTTGCACAATTTCAAGGCAAGTGATCCAGGAATCCCTAAAGTCACAAAATGGATGTATTTTAAGTAAGGATTTTAATTCACTTGAACATTGAAATGAAGAAGTTTTGTTTCTGGCATCTAGAACCAAGGGAATTTGTATGACTGAATTAAGAAAAGCAGCATTCTGACAGATGAATCTGTTGTTCAAGTTATGAAGAACATCTGCCTGTGGAATTACAAGCTAACCAGTTTTGTTTCTTTTTGCTACGCATTGATTTCCACAGGACATTGCACTTTCTCAGACAATTGTCAGAACTTATGTGCAAGTAGTGTGGTAAGTTCCGGAAAAAAAAACCTGTGCTTAACTCTTTGAAGCATGCTTCAGTTGCTACACCCTTAGAATTTTTAATTGCAAGACACTTTATTTAAAATTGCATCTAAAGAATATGTGTGTAAAAGTGGGGTTGAGGTCTGATGTGTTTATATTTGAATTTGGAGTGAAACATTAATGTCATGCTTATTAAAATTTAACCTAGTAAATTACAGTGTATATGAATGCTCTTTATCTTCTGTTATAACGACTCCTCAGGTCACTGTAAAAAGAAGAGAGCACAGAAAAGAAATATATGTTTTCTCAGTTTATTTATTTATTTATTAGATCTATAATCTACCCTATCCAGAAGTCTCAGAGCAGCTATATAAACCCTTGGTCAGATCCTTTCCATTAATTAAGCAACTAAGTGCGATCCTGCTCCAGTGTGAAAAAACGTTAATACTAAGTCACAGAAAGTACTGAGCAGGAGCAGAACCCATTCACCTTTTGTGTTAACTTTTTTTTTCAGGGTCTTGAAAAGGACAGATGAAATACCATCACACTTGGGCACCTAAATCCATTTAAGTGCCGAATGGCTGGAATAGGATCTAGCTCTCTGGCTGCTCATGTACAATCCATCAGTCAGTTTGGACTGCTAGTCATATCAGTTTTTAATGGTGCAGTAGGGGAGAGTAAAATATTTAAAAAATAGAAAAAATTAATTGTGAAGTTAATTGTAAAATTATAAAAAATGTTAGTAGAATTAAGGCCAGGAGCAGTATCAAAACTGGTTTAACTTTTTAATTTTCTAGGTTTTTTAATTGTTAATTTCTCTTTAAGAAAAAAAGCAGGTTGCTAGATATTTGATCTAATGCTTTCTTGGTGTTCCTTTGAGTAGTGAAGGGAACTTTATTAGTTTTTCTTCTACTGATGCATAAAGAAGATAAGCCAAAACCTTTTTGAAACTGATTAAATAAATATGTTTCAAACTTTTAGTAATTACGTGCCTATTATTATATGATTCAGATGAGGCTGTTGTCTAGAAGACCATGTACCTTGTCTTTGTAGAAATGACATTGTGTGCCCTGTATTAGTAATGCAGAATATAGTAGAAATGGACATGAAATGTACAAAACGGACTATTTGGTGCACTATATTATTCCATTAGGAATGACCACTCTTTGTTTCTGTCACACAAACCAGCTCCAACAAGAAAGAAAGGGTTAATCAGTTTTTCTGCTATGACCCTAGGATGTAATGATGATTTTTAACAAAGATTATTGGTTTATTTTTAAACGAATGAGAAATGTCTGGCCAGTCATTATATCAGCTATGTAGTAGACGACCGTTGATCCTTTGGGATCATGGGGCATGCAGGAGAGGTCTCCCAGATGGTTCACATATTCACCTAGGCAGGCATATGGGGGAGTGGAAGCTACCCAGATCTTCATCCCCCCTTGGACTATTGAGACAGAATCTAAAGGCCAGGCCGAGTCTGCATGTGTGGTGCCTTGATGTCCGTAGTTATGTATGCAGCTAGGAATCAAACCCAGGTCACCCATGTAGCAGACAAGTAGCCTACCACTTAATCACAACAGCAGGGTATAGTAACTCTGAAAGACAGGTACTCAGATGAGAAGAAAAAAATCTGGTCTCAGGACCAGTACAGATTAAATCCTCCATTCCCCAAAGTATATGTGCATATTCACATTGTGTTTTAGCTGTTTTGGACTGGAAAGAGGTTCATAACCACTGCTGAATTATATGGCCCTTATTTGCATACCTTTGTACTTACGGTCAATTTTAGTCATGAGCACAGGCCAATGCTTACAGTTAAATACCTGCATACATGTGTGTAAGATCAGGCCTATGTCAATGGGTCCCAGACTCTCTCACACCTGTTAGGAAGTGCCTGGACTTAAGTTTCACACAAGGCTCTTTGGGAAAAAATATTTTAGTTTTGAGGCATTTTGGGCATCAGAAGAGGATACATTGGGAAGCAAAGTCTAAGTCAGTAAAAAGGAGGTAGGAACAAAGGCATTTAATTCAAGGAAACAAAATCTATAACATGCTTCCCAAGAAGGTTGGATCTACTAGGTTTTATGCCATTTGTGCTCCAGGTGTCTTTATTAAGCTCAACAAGTCAAAATCAGGAGACAAAGGGTTGAGGTAACTATTGACTCCAGCTGATTCCACCTACTTCAGGAACCTTAATTCGCTTCAAGTATCAAGCAAGTGAAAATCAGACGGTGTGTCAGCAATAATTTAAAAACTGGAAAACAATTTAATAAAGGAAGGACATGCTGATATTTGCTGCATTTAATCAAGGAAATTCTTTGTAAATAGCTGTGTTTTTCATTTATAGGAAGGAGAGCTTGCCATTAATAACCTTTGCAATGTTAGTGACATCACCAGAGCTGTGAGTAATAGTTTGCTTTGATAACGATATATTATTGATGTTTAGATAACCAGGGTGCAATGGTCACAATTTCTGCTTATACGTTTGTACTGTGAGGCATATCAAGACTTGGTATAAATGGATGCAACTAAATTGCTAGCAGAGGGGAGAAAACTATTTACAACAGACCTGAATATGGCCCATGTAGACCCTTACTGTTTCCAGAGAACTTGCTGAAGGGGAGTATAGACTTTGTTTCCTGGTCTATTGACATTCAGATCTGCAAACTTTGGACTGAAGATGTTTTTGAGGTTATTTAGGCTCTCATCAGAATCAGTGCTTCCATAAGATGCTCATAATCAATACCACTGTAGTCAGGGTAGTCTAGCACAGGGTTGTCAAACTCATCCATCCCTCTGGGGCAAATTAGGGCTGCTGGGCCGGTCTGCAGGCCGGATCGGGACCAAACTCCTGTACAGAGTGCAGCACCCACAGCCCTGGGTCCAGCCCAAATGCTGGATGCTGTGCATACTAGGCCCACTCCAGGCTAACCCTGCATGTATTGTGCAGGCTGCACCACCAGACTGGCGCTGCTGCACATGGTATGTGGGCCAGACTGGCCCCAGAGCACAGAGCTGGTCTGTCACAGGCACTGAATGCAACATGTGGGGCCAGGGCCAGGAACCGTGCTTGCCCCATGTGGTGTGTGGGGTCAGTCCAGAAACCCATGGGCAGGATCATACAGCTCTATTGGCTGGATCCGGCCTGCAGGCTCTGCATTTAAAACTCCTGGTGTAGTGTGTTTAAAATAAGGCCCATTTTACTTTCTCATTAATTTGATAGGAAGAAACTGGAAACACATTTTTAAAAGCTCCGTGTTAGACTTTTGCAGAGTTCTAAACACTCAGGTTTGTACTGAAGATCTTTGTAGGTCAACATACATTTTTGATGGGGAGGGAGTGATTCTTCTGGAAGGCCAACAGCGTTTAGCCAATATGCCCTAGAAGATATCTAGCACAATTCCCCCTCATGATCCCATGTGCTCTGAAGAAGGCCTGTTATCACACAGGTTCTGGGTGATGTAGAATTTAATCACCAATGGTATAACTATTATGTAGAGCATCCTTTCAGGACAGGACTCAGGTAGGATTGCTTACTTTATGGTCCTTTATTGTCATACTGCTTACCGGACATATAAACCCACCTCCAACCCAGCTCTGCTGAGATTCCAAGCAGGCAGGCAACACTTACAGTTTTCTTCGAGCCCTGCTGTACTTGGTGTTTTTGTTAAGGCCCTGGCCTCTGGAGTCAGATCAGACATCCTCATTTTTTAAAGTAGATGTAGTCTTCACAGTGACAAAGAAAACAATGATATATAATGAATCTGAAAGGCTTAGAAGTAGAAGGCAAACAAAAAGAATCCAATTTTTTAAAATAAAATTTATGATTTTTAATGCCAATTTCATTTTTTTGAATGCCTGGGGCTGGCAATACTTATTTTTCAAATCTGGTCCTTACCTCTGCAAGCCAGGCATGGCGCAGAATGAGAAATGGATAGAGCATTGACTCCATCCTCTGGCAGCTAAGTGCTTCATGTTGGGAATTAATTTTCCCCTTCCTACAGCAAGAATGAACTGGGGTTTTCTTAGCCAGAAATCAGCCTATGGTCTGTTTCTGGAGGAACAGATCTCTGTATGGAGGTGTGCAGCTTGGTACTGCTTCTACAATTTCTACATACAAAATTATGCAATAGATTTGTTTAGTCAGTCATATATTTTAAACTAGGTTTTAAAAATTTGGACCGACATTTAGGTACTTTCCTTGTCTTACTGTTGTATCTAAAGTGACTATTTAGCCTCACAAAAGCCTCCCTTTTTATAAACAGGGAGCTAAAACTGTGGGAAACTCAGTGTTTTGCCCCAGATTACACAGAAGTCTTGCCAGAGTGTAGAACTGAACCCAGGTTTCCCACTTCTGTCCTAACACCAACTGCATTGGTACTAGATCATTGTCTTTTTTCTTTGCCTATTGAACTACCATTTAAATATTTAGTATTCACTGTCTTTTTTACAGTGCACACAGGGCTGTCAATTTTGGAATGCAACAGTACAAGAAAATTGCCCGCTGAAATGTGTAAGTATGTTATTCATCATGGTTCCACTTCATACATTCAGATTTCCTCTAGGAAATTATCCAAATGTATTTTGCCAAACCAGACTATTTTTATAATAAAAAATTGTAACAGCCACCATTTGTTTTCCATATAAGTTTGTACATTCCCTGTTGGAATATGTAACATGATTTTACTAGTCTGAAGTTCCTAAATAGAGTGTACTGAACTTGGAAAACAGCTGTTTTTGGCATAGGTCAGTGACTCTCAATCAGGGTGCTGCAGCGCCTAAGGGTGCTAGGAGATCCCATGAAGGGTGCCATGCTGCCCAGTACCTAAGTACATATGAGTAGGTAAATACTTTCCTTATTTAACCGGCTCTGGCTAGACAGTGGCACCTGTGTGCTGCCTCTAGGGATTGCTGCCGCCGCCCTTCCTTCCTCTCCCTCTGCCCCTGTAAGTCCCAAAATGGGCTTTCAGTCTATGAGAATTACTAGTATTCAGCATCTTTCAGTATCAGACCCTGTTAAGCCTGTTCCACATTTGCATGCACCTATAAATACAGCACAAGCCATCGCTATATTTCCCACCTTTAAACAACAGCAGATACATACAAATCACCAAAAGATTTTGGAAAATTGTTCATGAAACATTTAATGTCATTTTCCTCCATTGAGGTAGTCCCTCTCTTTCTGCACAACTGGAACTCATTTGGACTTAGCATCGTTCAAATCCTGGCCTTACGTATTTATTTATTTTTTTCAACTGTTTGCAACTGTGATAGGCTTTTACAGGTTATATTGTGCTGCAGAAACTGCCTCATTAATTTATGTTATATTATTTGGACTATTGGGATATTGCGAGATTGTATATTTATGCTAATAGTATTTCTTTGTGTTTGCTCCTCTACAGAACCAGACCTACATTAGAGCATGTGAGGTAAGATAAATGCCAGGAAGATCAAAGCAAAGGCTCTAAAAATCATTTCAATGTTTAAAATCTTTGCAAAACAGAATTAAACACAATTAACATGTAAAACATCCAGAATTTTGATTATGTAGTCCAAGCCCTAAAACTGCAGAATAATCCCTTCTTGAAAGAGTTGTATCTAAGGATATATCTACAGATTGCAGTGTGTGATGGAGTGTTTAACTTCTTGTTATTAATCATGGCATACATTTTTATAGTTGTGCCTACAGGTATTCCCCAAGATCAGGGTCCCAATACAAAATGGACTGTATATCCATGCAGCTAGGTGACAGTTCAGGCTAGATTCCATTCCATGTTTAGAAATCTAAGTGGATTTAGGATTCCTAAGTGCAATTTCACCCTGTTCAAGTTCCTGAAAATCCCCTAATGCATCTGAAACACATCTGATTGAATCATAAAAGAGCAGTGAGAACAAGAAGGAAGACCGCCACCCATCTTTTGCATTAAATGTTTTTTCAGAGACTCAAGCAGGGTGGAATAGAATCACACTTAGGCATCCAGATCCACTTACAAGCTTAATAGGTTGAATAAAATTGGGCTCTCTGTGTCCTAAAGAGTCCTCAACTGAAGCAGACAAACATACAAAGGAAGTATTGTAATCTTTATTTTACAGACTGGGAACTGTCACCGAGGGGAAACTTTTCAAAAGAGCCTAACTGACCCATGTCCTATTTTTAAGTGATTAGCTACATCCATACTCCCTCTCTACCCAGACCCTGAACACTTTTGAGAAACAAGCCCAGCTCACTCTCATCAAAATCCAGCAATTCAGCAAGGTAGACAGCTTAGAGGGTCCTGAGCACATGCCCAGGCACACTGTTAGGATACCTGTAAGCCATCTATTCTGCCTAATTGTTTAGATACACACAGATTAGGAATGGGTGGGAGTTGCTTGTTTCTCACTGGTGGTCCTGGTCTTAGTAGAGAGATGATGCAGGCAGGCATGGCTTGAGTATCACTGGGCATGTCTACACATGTACTTTAATGCACAGTAGCTTATTTTACTGTGCATTAAAGCATCACATAAAAAACTATGCAGTTACATTAACATGCAGTAAAATAGGCTGCTACGCATTAAGTAGAACTGAAAAACCATGCACATTCATTACTGTGCACATGAACGATGCGTGCCCTCGGAGGCTGGGGGGGCACAGCGATCACCTGCAGGCTGTGGCGGGGGCATGGAGGTGGGGAGGGGGGAGTTCCCGCCACTGTCCACAGCGGTGTTGGCAGGGCTGGTGGGGGGATGGCAGGTGCCAACCAGCGGTCGGCAACTACCTGCAGATGCTGGCAACAGCTTCTTTTATGGCACTGCCAATCTTAGGGGTGGACATGCACCAGTGTGCACCCCTTACACGTTGCCAATGGCTCCAGGTTTTGCTTTATTTTGTTTTGTCTAGGCTTATCTCTATTGCAAAATCCTGTGATATTCAAAAGCTGAAGATAATAAATATTCCTGCTTTACTAGTTCTTTTCATACAGCAAACATTTTTCAAGTAATAATTAACTTTTGCATCAGTAAAATGTGACGAATGGCATATTATAGTGGGTGGACTTATTTCTTTTTTTTGGTAATGGTCTATGGCTTCATGGTATATACTTCCTGAAGTTCATGGAAACTGATAAGAGAGAACTGCCTTAGCAATTAATTTCCAATACTGTAGAGACAGACATATAACTATGTCTTATTATGCTTCAAACTACATGAACAGGCAGTAGGCCAATCCCAAGTACAAAGCAGAGACTTATTGCTTAATTAAAGGCATTAAGGAAGTAACTTTTTTGTTTTGCTGTTAGTAGCAATGTAAACATTTCCAAGTAAACTACCTTTGTCGTAGAAAGACAAACTGTACAAACATTGGCAATTATGCTTCTGTTCTTGGCACCATGAGGAGGCTAAGTCTTTACAAACTCTCAGCGGCAGCCTTACTGGATGTCTTGGGCTTTGACAGTCAAGAATGGGTAGCTTTTTTTTTTTAAATGTACATGTACCTGCTGGTTTACACCACTTTGAATAACTTGTCATGAAACTAATTCAGTACACACATTTCCTCCAGTTCCTCTTGATTTCATGTCCTTTTTCCTCTTCCTTACAGACTGATCCTTAACTGCCATAGGCCTAGACTTAATTTTTTCTCTTGCTGAGGAGATTAATAAAGGGATGAGCTTTTTAAGCTAAAACTTGCCATCTATTTACCATGAAATTGAGAAATCATGGTTTATTAACCATTCATGGTGAATGCTGCTTAATGGAACAGATTCTGCTTATGGAACCTTTTGCCATGTTGGGTAGCGCCTTATACCCTGAATGTTCCGACTGAGTTTATTAGGACTATTACTGGGAAAAGGCACTGTTCAACAGGAGCAGGACTATTTGAATCCAGTTTAAGTTGGAACTACTTTATATAGTGTATGTTGAATCCACTGAGTAGTAATGCTATAATGTTTCTATAGAATTCTTCATTGCAATATCTGAGCACATCACATAGAGGTGGCCTCAAAAGGTCCCTGTGATAGGCACCCAACTTTACACAATGGAAATTCAGACATTGGAAATTCAGGCACTCTATTAATATGATTTAATAGTAAACATAGAAATTTAGGGCTTCAAAGGACTTTTGGGAGACATCTAGTCCATTAGTCCTGCATTGAAACAGGATTAAGTATATTCAGACCAGGTATTTACCTAACTTCTTCTTAGAAACGTGCAATGAGAGGAATCTAAAATCTCCCTTCATCATCTGTTTCAGTAGCTTTGTAGTTAGAAAGATTTTCCTAGTTTCTATCTAAACCATTTTTGCTGTGATTAAACTATAGGTAATTTATTCTCCTATTCCAGAGAACATGAAGAACAATGGATCCCAATCCCCTTTACAGCAAGCTCTTGCATGCTAAAATATGGTTATCTTGTCTCCTGCTTTAGCCTTCTTTTTTTCTAAAGTAAGAAAAAAGTAAGAAAATGCACAATTGTTCCATCATATGTCATATTTTCAAACCTTCTATTTTTGTGCCTTCCCCTGGAATTGCCAATTTGTCTCCATAATTCTCCATAATTTGTGCCCAAAACCACACACAGCACTCCAGCTGAAAAGTGTAAAATAGACACTTCCTTTTTACTTAAAAATGACGCTCTACTCTTACTTTTTTGAAAGTGTTACATTGTTGACCCATATTTAGTCTGTGATCTACTCTATCCTCAAGATCCTTTTATATCAGGATTAGGAAGCATTACGGGCATAAGGAACAGTGAAAAGGGCAAGGCTCAGTGACTAGAACTTATCACAAATTATAATAAAAATGGGCAATATCCTGTTTTGCTTACTTAGATATTTTTAATGGAGTCCAATGAAAAGTGAGCAGGATTTGGTCCCACATATTGCAGAAAATGGGCAATAAAGGGAAAACAAAGCCTGATTAAGTGCCAATTAGAAAAACTCACTCCCGCCAGCAGACTTTTGCATTAAGCCTATGGTACCATTATTTTGAGACTGAACACAATTGATTTTATGGTATTAGTATGGCTGGATGCTTCTATCAAGAAAACCTACAGTATTTATACTAAACTAAAGATCTGTATGTTTTATACAGAGAATTTCCTGCAAGTTTGGCTGCAGCTGTGCAGAGAATGCTTATGGCATTAAAATACAGGGTAAGCATGAACATCTCGTTGAGGAGTAATTCATAGCTTGTGGAACTCTTTTCTAAGAGTACCAGGGCAGGTCTACGTGTGTGCATTTACTGTGCAGTAACCAAAATTATTGCATAGTACGGGTGCGTGTCTACACGTGTATGCCCGTACTGCGCAGTAAATATGGTGGCTTACACTGACTTGACTATAAATTTGATACCTACATTACCTGCCCAGTAACATAGATGTAGATGCCTTACTGAACAGTAACACTGTGTGTGTGGTTTGATTTGGAATTAACTTTAGTCCCAAAACAGACCACACACAGTGTTAATGTGCTTTAACACCTGCATGTGTAGACACCTGGCCTATTCCTGCTTACTACGCAGTAATTTACTGTGCAGTAAATTTAAGATGGCATAAATGTATGTGTAGACACCCCCCATTTTACTTTAGTTTTGTGTGAGCAAAGTCAGGAGTATATTGCAATTTTCTGATTCCTATATAGATATTGTACTAAAAAGATGAACAGTCCTATTATTGTCTTCAGCTTAAAAATAGAGAAAGAGATATTGTGTTACAATAAATATATTTTTAGCACCATGAACTTCAAAATCTTTGAATCCAAGCGCAGAGGATTGGAGAAGGATTTTCAAACACACTCAGCTTCGCCATATCTGCATCAGCGATAAAAAATCTCTTTGACTTCAGTGGAACAGTTAGATCAATACTGAGCACTTTTGCAAATCTTACTCTTAGAAATCTACTGTTTCTTTCCTGTTTGGATGAAACAATGTAAGGATAGCCTCAAAGATTTCATTATAGTCTTTTGTTGGCCTACTGATCATGAAAAGAATATTTAATTTATGTTTCAGGATGATGCCTATCATTTGTTCCCAAAGCAACCAGTTTCATACTTTTTTGGGTATGCATCTTTTCTATGTTTTTAATGGTTGTATAGCTACCTGTTATATTAAGGTACCTGGGGTAGAGACGTATCTACCTCACCTTTACCAAGCATACCAGGAGCCTCCCCACCAAAGTGCTGCTATTTCAGTGTAGCATCAGAGAGTGTTGCTTCATTCTGATACTTCACAGAAACTACCAGAATACAAAAATAAAGGGATTATTGATTTAAGATTTTTATTTTATGTTTAATTGTACCTCCCCCCATCCCCAAAGATTACTTGAACACACCTACAGCACCATTTGCATCTATCATTGGAAGCCACAATGTGACTTTACGATGGAAGTCAGCTAATATTTCTTGGGTGAAATACATCATCCAGTGGAAGTACAATCAGCTCCCTGGAGACTGGAGGTACACTGAGGTAAGGAAGGACAAAATAGTTCCATTTACTTTTTAAATAAATATTTTATTATTATTGTTTGCAGTCCATCTTATTTTAGTTGGAAACACTGTTCATTTCTTTCTCTTACCTATTTTGTGGTACTAGAATCATAGCATCATAGAGTTGGAAGTGATCTCAAAGTTTATCTGGTCGAACCGCATGCAGAAGACAGGAATGCTATTTTTAAACTATCTTCATCCAATTCTTATGCAGCTTTCTTTTGAAAACCTTTAGTGAAGGTGATACTGCAATTTCCTTGGGCAATATATTCCACTGCCTTAGTTATCTAATTGCAAGGAAGTTTCTCCTGAGATTTAATCTAAATCTGTTTTGTTGCATGTTAGTAAAAAGGTTTCATCTTAGATTTCACAATAAAAACTGCGTTTTGCTGGCATATAAAAAGATTCCTCTGTGCATGTTATATTTCAGTTGGTTAAAAGTATAAAACATCTGGAAATTATTTGTGTAATTACAGTATTTTGTTGGTGTTTGTTGGTTTGCATTTCAATTTTTGATATCTTTTAGACTATTATATTCAGGCATAATGATATTTATTAAAGCTTCCATGAGGCTTTTGGTATAGGTGCTGAAATTTGAAATGTTTTATTGTTAGAGTGTTTAATATTGTATTATTTCTTTAAAATTGAGATATTATGTTCCATCCATCCATCCATCCATCCACCTGCCCAACCATGCACCCATCCAATTTCTGTTTGGCTAAATTTGTGGTGAATTTTTATTAAAATAAAGAAGAAATAATAAGATGTTGTCTAAAGAAAACCAGTTAATTTGACTTTTTTCTACTTTAAATTGAAATTCAGAACTATAATTTCCTAATACACATTTTTTAATATAGCAATACCAGGCTAGACTAAGATCATAAATGGCAACTTTGCATGGTTCAATAATGAAAATATTTATGTGTGCATATTGATCTAGGTGACATCTGAGCATTCATATACAGTGAATAATCTTCAAGCCTTTACAGAGTATGTGTTTCGCATAGTTTGGATCCTCACATCTCAGCTGCAGCTGTATTCTCCACCTAGCCCCAGTTACCGGACTTACCCATCTGGAGGTAATTAATGTCCCTGATGATAGTTTCAGGGGCAATATTACAAAGTTTTAGATTTTCTGTTCTTATTTGTATTTGTTTTAAAGAGAATTCTTGATTTTTGAAATTTCAAAATTTCTGTGCATTAGATGTTGTGGGCCTATAAATTAGCTTGGGACTTTAAGCCAGTCTTGAGTCAGGATGGCATACAAATGGATGTAAGGAAATAGAGTGGGAGGGAATTTTTGACCAAGGGCATCAATAAAAACCTAAGAATCATAGAATCATAGAAAATTAGGGTTGGAAGGGACCACAGGAGGTCATCTAGTCCAACCTCCTGCTCAAAACAGGGCCATCCACCTGCTCAAAACAAGGTCATCATGCCAGCCAAGACTTTGTCTAGCCAGGTCTTAACCTCCAAGGATAAAGATTTCTCAGCCTCTTTGGGTAACCTGTTCTGAAGGATTTTCCTAATATCTAACATAAACTGTCCTTGCTGCAACTTGAGACCATTGCCTTTTGTTCCGTTATTTGCCATGACTGAGAACAGTCTAGCTCCATCCTCTTTGGAACTATTTTAGCTGGAAACACTGTTCATTTCTTTCTCTTACCTATTCTGTGGTATTAGAATCATAGCATCATAGAACTGGAAGTGACCTCAAAGTTTATGTGACCTCAAAGGCTCTCAATCTTCTCTTCTCCAGACTCCAGTTCCCTCAGCCTCTCCTCATAAGTCATGTGCCCCAGCCCCTTTTCCATTTTCATTGCCATCTGCTGGACTCTCTTCAATTTGTCTACATTTCTTTCTGCAGTGGGGATCCCAAAACTGGACACAGTACTAGGGGGGCATAATCACTTCTCTGGATCTGCTGGCAGATCTACTAATGTACCCCAATATGCAGTTCGCCTTCTTCACAACACGGGCAGTTGTTGGCTCATATTTAGCTTTCTGTCCACTGTAAGCTCCAGGTCCTTTTCTGCAGAGCTGCTACTTATCCAGTCAGTTCCCAGCCTGTACCGGTGCATGGGATTGTTCCATCCTCAGTGCAGGACTATGCACTTCTTTTTATTGAATCTCATGAGATTTCTTTTGGTCCAATATTCCAATTTGTTGAGGTCTCTCTGAATCCTGGCCATACCCTCCAGCATTTCTGCTACTCCCCCATAAGCTTGGTGTTATCTGTAAACTTGCTTAGGGTGTACTCCATCCCATCTTCCAGTCGCTGATGAAGACACTGAACAAAATTGGCCACAGGACCAACCCATGGGGCACTCCACTTGATACTAGCTGCCAACTAGATATGGAGTCATTGACTACTGCCTTTTGAGTCTGAT
Organism: Alligator sinensis; assembly: GCF_000455745.1. Classification (NCBI taxonomy): domain Eukaryota; kingdom Metazoa; phylum Chordata; order Crocodylia; family Alligatoridae; genus Alligator; species Alligator sinensis. The sequence continues at coordinate 239,517 of NW_005842179.1, forward strand.
GATCCAGCCACTTTTCTGTCCATTTTACAATCCATTCATCTCATCTGTACTTCCTTAGCTCTTATATGTCTTAGTCTCTCCTAAAAAGTCACACAGGACCTTTGGCATCTGTTTTTAAGGTTCCTTCCAAAAGGTGGTGTTTATCACAGAATGATGGAAAGTTGGGCAGGCTGCTGAGGTATGAACTAATGGTTTCAGCTAATCTTGGTACTGATGCGGTGTGACATCAATTTTCCTCTGGAGGTCTTTTAATTTTAATGAAGGTTTCCCACAGAATTCTTCTGCCTTAGCTTGTGATAAAACCTGCATCTCAATAGTGCAAGGTGCTGCTGAGAGGAATTTGGGATTGTTTTTGCAGTTAAATGAAGATGATTTTTTATAAGCTACAAACAACAAGGGGAAGTGATGGGAATTGTCAAACACAATTATGCTAATCACGCTTAACTGAAGACTCGCTCTTCAGTTATATTTCTGTCATCTCTGGGGATGAGTCATCTCTGTTGGACAGTTCAGCAATATCTGTTAGACCCTAAAAACAAATGATTCATTGCAGGCAGGGAAGAATCTCCAGACCTTTACTTTGGTGGCTGAGTTTTAGATACGGATTCTCCAGGACAGGCAATATAGGTATCCAAGTTGATATTTAGCCATTTCTGTGCTTAAGCTAGGTGCTTAGCAGATGTGTAAGACTCCTTCTGCTCTAGCAATCTCATGAGAAATATCAGTAGTGTCTATATGTTCATCTGACCCCGCTTTTTAATGCCTTCTTTGTACTATTTATGTGCTTTCACTTTGAGACAAAACTAGGAAGTCAAGGCATACTGAAGTGTACAAGTAGGCAGGTGCAGGGAACACCTATAGATGTGTGGCCACATGTGCATACACATATGCCTTTTATGTGTAATGTCACAAAAGATTTGGAATAGGTTCCTGTCCCTAATTGAAATCATTATGTTTTAATTTCCTAGTTTGCACCCTCCCGAGTGCAAACTGATGGCAAAAGGTTGAAGGAAGAAGTAAAACTCTGAAATATTCTTCAAAGAGTTCTCTTTTATCCTGTCCAGCCTCTTAGGATGGGTGTTTTGGGTGCTATGTTTGTTACTGACAAAACCTCATAGGACTACCTGGATTTTCTAGATCAGTGTGAAACTGGTAGCTTTTGTGTAGGGATGTGTTAGTGCCCCCCTCCCCCTTTCTCTTTGTGTAGCTGGTTATCCATTTTATGCTCACAGATATCTCAGGAGGGGACTTAAGGGCTTCATATGTTAAAATGGGAATGGCAGAGCTGGACCTTTCCTTCTCCCACCCCCACTCTTCCAACTTGGATCACTCTATATATGAAAGATCAGGAAAGGGCAAGGATGTCACACAATACTGGCATCCTTCCCCTTCTGCAGTGTTGCCTGGCGAGTGTCTTCTCTGTGTGAAACTGTGTGGTGCTAACACTTAGCTTCTCAGCATGACATGAATTGGCTGTTACATTATCTGTCTCCTTACTTAAAAAAGAATCACATTTCATAAACCTTGTCTCCAGTTAGTTATTTCTGTTTTTCACAGTTCCTGTTACAGCTCCTATTATTAAAGATATCGAAAGCTCAGGCCCTTACACCATTGAAGTTAGCTGGTCTCCGCCACTTTTCTCCAGTGGGTTGATTGTTGGCTATAATTTACTGCTGACCAGTGAAAGACAGGAACTACGTGGAGCAACAAGCAGTCAAAGTTTCCAGTTCTTCTCCACCTTGCCGAATACCACTTACAGGTACAAAAGAGAAGGTGATCAATGGGACTAAATGTGACAGCAGTGAGACAAGATACATTAGGAAAAGGGCACTGGTGTTCTCAGAACCTAGAAATACCTGTGCATGAGTCTTAACTGAACAGGAAAGATGCACCTGAAGACTGCATTTGTAGGATCAGTGGACAAAATTCCCCTTTCAGGTACACAGTCAAAAAAATTCAAGGTCTCACCACTGAAATCAATTATGTTACTCTAGATTTACTCATGAATAATGGAATTAGAATTTTAGCAAAAAAACCAAAATCCCCAAAAAACAATTCAGTTGGAGATGACAAGTTGATGCAAGGCCAAAATGTGGGATTTCTAATACTTCAGCCTTTGTATTTTTCGTTTGTATAGCATTTCTCCCATACATGGAGGAAATACAGACTCTTTCTACTGTCTGAGCACCTGCAAATTTTCCTTTAATTAAGCTCAAGAAAGCTATGTTTTTCTTTTAGAGATGTGTATAGACATTTCTTTGAAATCAAATTGAGTTGTCACATGAATCTGAGGACATAATTTTGCTACTTAATATACTTGATTGCATTGCCTTATCTAGCAAAGCCATTACATTCACTTCTTAGATTATATTTTGATTAGAATTTGTCCCTGGTTGATTTTTTTAAGCAAATGTTTTCACTGAAAGCGAGATGTGATAAGCAATTGCAATAAAATTGTTTTGCTTGGGAAGGTCTACATTTCAGGTGATGCTTTGGAAAATTTCTCTTTGATTTTCTGTAGGTTTATGATTGAAGCAGTAAATATGGTTGGTGCTGGGCCATTTGCAGAAGCCACCATTACTACACCAGAATCTGAAGGTACACACTAGGCATATTCCTTACAGCTTCTTGTTCATTGGGAACAAATTTAAATTCACATGAATTATGGTCTTTACAGCAGAAAAAATGATTGTAGGCCATTTGTGGCAAGACTTGTCTATTGCTCTGTTCCTTCACAATGGCCAGGATGGTAAAGTTCTGTTCTTGCTGTCTAGGCACATCTGTAGTAAATGTAATAATAATAATATAGAAAACAAAGGCCTCTGTCAGGTGAGCAGATGATTCACTTTAGTACAGGGGAAAATATTAATGGTCTGACTGAGCGTTTCACAAGAGAGGACTTCAGGACCGGAAGGTATGAGCACGCAGAATCATACAAAATTGACAATGGTAACAGGGGAATGTCATGTGCATAAGTCCTTAATCTTATTCAAGTTATGCCATATCATATCCTTCTTTAATTTTGTTTTGTTCTTTGTTTCTAAATAGGGACATCTGTTACTAAGAAAAATAGCAATACACTTATAGCCACCTGTTTTTATGAGGTTCTCCAAACATTTCAGAAACATTAATTAGTTGCCAGAAGAATATGGTAAGAGAGAGTTAAGGATGACAATAGAAGCAATGTTCCCAAATATTATTGTTTTAGAGATCTGTCCAGATGGGATAAAATCCCCTTAATGGCCATAAATTCTGGATATACTCAGTTATTTATACAACATGGATTTCACTGCATCCCCACTCACTTTCCACCATCTGTGGATTGCAAAAATCCAGGTTGTCTACAAGAGAGATTTACAATTTAAGTTAATTGATTGCTAACACAATGGTAAAAGCTAGTCTAGACACTTCACAGATATTTGTTCCAGGGTGGGGAGAACCCTAGCCACAAATATTTGTGTCCTAAGACAAAATTTTGTGGAATGTCTAATTTAGGACATAAAATTGTAGTTAATTTGCAACTACATAACTTGTGTTAAAATCCCTAGTGAAACCAAACCTCCAATAGTCACCACATGAAACTTTAATTTTCCTGAGAACCTGAATTCTAACAATATATGCTTTATGTGGATGATGATGTAATTTGAATCTATCTTTTTAGCTGGATCAAATATAAACTCATTTCTTGTTACATAAAGTTAGAACCTAGAGTGCAAAGGAGGATTCTTTGGGATATGACCCTTTTACTTTAAAAGAACATCTTTTATAAAGTGAGGGTATCTATCAAACCAACTTACTTACAAATATAGTGTATATCCCATAACCTGAAGTCCCAAAATCAAGACTGGGACTAGAGACTAGCAATCAGACATTATTTAAAGTGCGCAAGTTAGCAAGTGAACAGACACAAAACCAAGTAGAATCATAGGGATAATACAGTACCATAAAGTGTACTTTTATTTTATTTAATTAATAGGTTTTGTTAAATTAGTCACAAAAACCTTCATAACATAACAAGGGAATATATATTACAGAATGTTTTGTAAAAGACCTCAGGTTTTAGGAATGCAGTAAAACCCCACGTGTGTGTTATGTTTTTTCACAAAGTGGTGGTAGAAAGATAGTTTTATGTTTGTATATACGCAAAGGGTGTTTAACTTGAAGATGTATAAGTTAGCAACATTATCCTTTGTATTTGTGTTTCTTTTAAAACATAACTTATGTAAAATTGTCCTTTTAATTCTTAGTAAAAGAGAAAGCAAAATGGCTTTTTCTAACCAGATACCAATCTCTAAGAAAGAGATCCATGGAATCATTTTTGGAAGCAGCAGAATGCCTTCAGAGTAATGTTATATGCAACAATATTACAGGTTAGTCCTGTCACTACATCTGTCTGTTTCTCCATCTCTATGTCTCTTTTGCATAGATACTGATATATCGCCACTGCAGTAGCATTCAGGTGCCCCATAAGCATTAATTGGTCAATAGACCAATGTTTTTTTTAGACGCAAGGCACTCCTTGTTAAACTCAAGGCAACCTTTGAAAAAATGACAGCTGTTAGCGTTCACTTTGTTTCTTGACCATGGAAAAATAATTGATCAATTCTTCTATTTTAAAGAACTCAGAAAGACCACAATAGTTCAGAATGACTTGAAAACTGTGATTTCTTATTTGAAATCTCTAAGTTTATCTTGTGAATCACGTGTGGATGTTTGTACACCTAACAATGCTAAACTTGTGTTGTACCCTGCGACACCTTTAAAAAGATTGCATTGGCATGGTACATGAGAGAAAACTCAGATATCTGGACTCAAATCCCCTGGTTCACAATGCCACAAGGATGCAGAAACCACATATGCCCCAGACTATGATAACCACTATAATACGGTATTGATGCAGACACTGGTTGCTTTTTCTAACTTGGAGTAAAATGAATTGTGCTTGAGAAGTGAGATGCAAATTGTATCTCTTCTTACCAGGTAGGGTGACTGGTTGGCTGTCATCTGGTCTAATATGTCTATTCATTATTTTTATTTTGGTTGCGTATATTAGTATTACTTTCATGGGTTACCAGAAATATTGTATTTTATGGGAATATGAACTTGAAGCATCGGGCTTAATTAACATTTTTTCAGGTCTGGTCAGATCTCATATTAAGAACTATCATCTCATTCTAAGATAATTTTTATAATGCAATGAAAAATCAAAATGGATTTCCTATATTAACTAGCTCTGTGTGTACATGTTTGCCTTGCTGTTTCTAGGGATTGCCGTGAATGTTTATCAGCAAGCTGTCTATTTCTCAGTGGGGAATTCTATCTGGGTAAAAGGAGCTGCTAGCATGTCTGATGTGTCTGACCTAAAGCTCTTTTACACTGGCTTGGGAACAATTACTTCAATCTCTGTGGACTGGCTTTACCAGATGATGTACTTTGTCATGAATGCAAAGGTAGGAGTTTGGGGCTTAAAAAACTTCATAATACTTAAAGAGTCACTTCATGATCTATTTTGCATGAGAAGACAAAGAATTTATGAAGTATAGTATCGCTGTACAGCATACTTCTTTTCTTCTTAATAGGATTTATATTGTTCATATAAAATAGAACTGCTCTGGCAAATTAAGAGTAAACAGACTACAGGTTTCCCTGGCTTTATGCAGGTTATGTATGTACGAATTTGCTCCTATGCGATGACTGGTTTTTACACCAAAAATTAATTATATCAGAGATAAATTCACTCGTATGTGATTGGTGTGGTGGCAGCAGGCAGTCAGCTGCTTTGTGCAGTGTACTGTGGGAGTGACGTGCACCAAAATATAGTCTCCTGTGTGGAACTGTGCTCCTCACTCGTTGTCTGTGACACGTTTTTCTGTAGTTGATAGTGTCCTGTGCTTGTGTGTACTGTCTGCTGTTGGTGAATATCAAAATTGTCTTGTAAAAGTGGTAGAAATGGGTCTGGGGGTCAGTACAGTCGAGGTCTTGGAATGTATCCCTGTTTGTTACATTGTAAAGTGGGTTCCCTTTATGCGAATTCGAGTTATGCACCGTTTTCCAGGAACACATGTACAGCATAAAGCGGGGGAAACCTGTATCTAGAATTCCATCAGTTTTTGCTCAAAAGCCTTGCTATAAGCTATGCCCTGACACTGATTGACTTATGGCTCATTCCCTGGAAAAGTCACTCATTGTCTGTATCCCAGTTTCCCACCTGCAAAAGACTGTTGTATTGCACATTTGATTCTCTACTCATGAAACTAATAATTAGAGTGGTCAGTTCTTGGGATGGCCTCTTAGTCCTCTTGTAAACATGGGAGGAGAAGCCAGAGACAGCTGCCAGAAATAGGCAGCTGAAGATGCCTCCTGCAAGTTTCTGCCTCCTTAGTCTTCACTTACTGTCCATGGGGATATACAGACAGGACCTACTGTGCCCAGACAACTTCATGCTCTTCCAGTCCTACACTCACAAAGTGACTGCAAGGGTTCACTGAAGACAGCATAGGTTAGAAAAGACCTGAAGTCAAATTTGTCCTAGGTTGCTTCCAGGATCCAGAAACAACTTCTCCCCTTCATAAGCTGGTTCCAATTCAACGTCTGTTTTGGTCAGCCTTCAAAGCTAGCCTGTTTCCTCCAACTTGAAATCAGATGGTTAAGTGGAGAGTAAATGAATAATTTCTTAATATATGCACTCATGCTTGCCATAATCAGTAAGTCTTATAATTGAATGATGAAAGCTTGCAGGGGCTAAAGTTGTTAGAGGAGTCTATCCCTATGCTTACTAGAAGGAATATCAGGTCAGGCTGCTGGTCACCAGTAAACATTGGGTACTTTATATTCTTTTCTTTAGGTATATATCTGTAGTTTAGAGAACTGCACAGTAGCTGAAGACATTACTCCACCTTCAGTGACTTCCCCTAGGAAAGTTATAGCTGACCCGTATAATGGGTAAGTAGTCTGCTTTGATGGCTTAATAACAGATCTACTGTTGAGCTCTTCTTCAATCTTCTTCAATTTGCTAGTCAGTCACTTACTGATTCCAGCTCTTCTCAATTAAAAAAACCCCAAATAAAACAAAAACCAGACAACAATTATAAATACTGTATAGATTGTTCCTACTTCTCCTCAGCCCACTCATACTCATGGTTGGATCTTTTCCAGTAAGTTCATGACTGTATTTCCAATACACAAAGTATCTGAAAATATTTAATTAAAAAAAAAAGACATTGTATGCTTTCATGGAAATGCTTGTTTGCATTTTAAAGGTCTCTGACTGGCAGTTTAGATTATGTATAAAAATACTTTAATACAGGGGTACTCACTCCCTCAACCTGTGGGCCAGATCTGGCCCCTGGTGCCTTGTCATCTGGCTTGTGGGTCTCCCTGCTGGCCCATGGGGCGCCCTGTGGGCTGTGGCCTTGCACACTAGATCCAGTGCAAAGGAGAGCACAGAGCTTGGGTGGAGGTGATGTAAAGCCTCAGAGTGTGATCCCTAGATATAGGACTAGGCAGTGTCGGGCCCTGATCCCAGTGCGCAGAGCCTGGTGGAAGTGGTGCAGGGTCCCAAGGCTCTGATCACAGCATAAGGGACTGATCCAGGCATACAGGCCCAATCCTGGAGTGCAGGGTCTGCTTTGGCTCATAGACTGGCCCTTTTTGGCCCATGGAGCCAAAAAGTTGAGCACCACTGCTTTAATAAGCTATGGGCCAGGTCTCAGTTGATGTAAACCTGCATATTCTCATTTTATGCCAGTTGAGCATTAGAACCCATATATTTCTTATAAAATATGAATTATGAGACACCATAATTTTCTCATCATTCTTCAAAAGGACAGGTGCCTTTCAGAGCCAGTAGGCCACTAAAATGTCACGTGTACAGCATTGGTGCTTTTTTCCTTCCTTTGGTGGTATTACTGTTTTGGGCTGTTCTGTTTCATTGTCAGGTATATTTTCTATCTTCTGGAGGATGGTATTTACAGGGCAAGCCTCCCTACCTCTTCAGATCTAATCACTGCGGCTTTACTAGTTGTGAGAATCCGTGCTCCAAAAGACTTTGTGATTAACTACCAGTCCAAAAGACTTATTTTCTTCTACAAAGAAAGACAGTCCTTTGTATCTTGTTTTCTGGATGGTTCAGGATTTAACGAACTGCGACCTAAAGTTTCATTTGCAGACATAGAAAGTTTTGTTTATGAGAATAACACGTTGGTGGTCACAAATGGTAGGGCAGTTTTCCATGAAGAGATGTCTGCAAACGGGATCTCCAGCTTTAATGAGTACATTGCAGATTGCAGCCTTACTGATCCAGACTATTTTGGGTATGGAAACTTGCTCTTTTATGGCTCGTCAACTCAGCCTTTTCCTTTGCCATCACCGCCTCAGCTTGTCACAGCTCTGTTTGGATCAGACCGAGCTGTAGTCACCTGGAAACCACCCGAACCCACTATTGGAACCAGTAAGTTCAACCAAGTCCATGTTGCATTATACTTCCCAGAAAAGATATTCCTGATTTTTGTTGTACTGACACCTTCCCACTAATTCAACTTGAATAGCTTTAATGCCCAGGTCATTGCCCCATTTTTAAATCAAGAGTAATTCTGTTTAAATCAATGGAATTGTATTAATATGCAACAGGTATAAATAAGAGGAAAATAAGGCCCAATGTTGCCTACTGTTAAGTAGCCAAGATTTCAAGATTTGCTGATAAAATAAAAATTCATCTTAATTCAATTAGCGGTGACTGACTTGAGTGAGTTACTGTTATGGGGGTTAACAGGCTACGTCTTAAATAAGTAAAGAAAGTAATGCTGACTGCTGGTATCATGGTGTCATCAATGGTACACAGAGTGTACCTACTAGTGCCATGGTGACTCCATGGCTGGCAGGCATGCTATCAGCTCTACTTTGTGTATATGTACATTTGACCTGTGATACCAGAAGTGCAGCTGTAGCTAGAGCCACTGACTGGCAACCCCTTCAGGCTAGATCATCTAGAAGCTGAGGGTTATGATGTACTACCATGGCATCAGTGGTGAGAGCAGCTAGTGCTGTTTAATTTTCATTCCTCTTGACATGTCTGGAAATCTCTATGCTCTGATATTGATTGCTTTGAAATTAATCTGTTAAAGCTGTTCCTTATCCAATCATGTGATTGTTTATTTATGCTGTTCAGATCCTTCTGCTTGGAAGAACTGGACTTATATTTTGAAAGTATCATCTCAGGGTTCTGCTGACGAGGATCTAGCTGTCTCAAATATCAGTCATACTAACTTTACAGTGAGAGACCTGTCCAACTTCACAGCATATGAGGTGTCAGTGAGAGCTTTGTCTCCTGCTGGGGAAGGGCCATGGTCAGAGTCTTTTAAGGGTACTACTTTAAAAGAAGGTAAGAATGACTCCCTCACTGAGGAGAAATAGGTGAGTTGACCTGTGCACAAAACTCTACCTGCTGAGGCCTAGACCTTGGGCAAAGATCCAAAATTAAGAGGAAAAAAAGCATGGCACAGGACGCTGTATACGACATAGGATTAATAATGCCTTCATCATCAATTATATTCTCAAAACACAGTTTGCTAATTTTGATAATTTCTAATGTAAATAATACACAGTAATAAAAATGGGAACACACTGGGTTTACACTTGTGCCTAGTTTCCCCATGGTGTATCCTTTGAGGTGACAAGAGTAGCTGGCATCACTTTTGAAGTGTGGTGAGGACCAGTACAAAGATTAGCATCTGAAGACTACTGGTGGTAGGTAAAGCTGATTTCATAGATTTCATAGATATTAGGGCTGGAAGGGACCTCGAAGATCATCAGGTCCCGCCCCCTGCCCCAGGGGCAGGAAGTCAGCTGGGGTCCAAGAATCCTAGCAAGATAAGCATCCAAATGCTGAAAGTAGGCTCCTGTTATGTAAGTGGGTGGTTACTGCAGAAATACATAGGCGAGGCCTCAGAGATATTTTGGTGCATAATTCCTACAGCAATTGTAGAAGTGAGGTGTCTAAATATAAGCTGGGTGCCTGAATACCTTTGTGGACTTTTGCCCTAATTTTTCTGTTTCTCACCAAAAAAAGGGATAATGCTTTTCTTGCAACTTCTGTCAGTTTTTTTTATCTCTTTGGATTGAATGTTTTCAGATCAAGGATTGTTTCTTACTACATACTTTTCATAATCAAATGCAATAGGATTCTGATATTGGTATCTGGCATATAAAGAATGGCCAAATAATTTACCAGTATTTACATTTTCTCAGTACCTCACAGTTAGAGTTTATTCATTTTTAATCAGTTGAAGAAGAACCTTATATTTTGGCGGTTGGAAATGAAGGTCTTTGGAAGCAGCGCTTGGATCATTTTGGGCCAGGAGAATTCCTCTGTCCTGATTTAAGAAATGTTACAGGTAAATACTATCCTAGCCAAGTGTCCCTGCTAAGGATCTGTCTGCATTTATCCAGTTATTAAAGGAATTGGTGAGGGTGTTTAAACATAGGCTCCGGGAGTGGGAGTTCAGGGGGTGAGAGCTACTCTAATTAAAGTGCCCAGAGTATCATGTGTATCAGTGTCCCCACGTAGAATGAGCTTTAGTTAAAGCACCCCCACTGCCATTTTTCAGTGCAGGGGAGCTGATGCATGTGATGCTGGAGTTTGCTGGAGTGCTATAGTGACCATGCTTCAGCAGACTCAATTAATTAGTCTGCTCCAATGTGTTGTAATTACATGTCGGAGCAGTCTCACTGCTCATATATAGGTGCCCTGGAAGACTGGCACTTCTGTCAAAGCTGACTAGACTTGAACGAATGGAGTTAAATAAAAATTGTTTTTACTGGTAAAGCTTAGATTTAAGCTTGTCACTCTTAAGCCAACAGGGTCTGGTGCACCCTTACCAGGTTCA
>NW_005842179.1:250430-262846 GCF_000455745.1 Alligator sinensis
CCCTTCCTCACAGGCCAGGCAACTTACAACAACCCACAAACAGAAAAAAACAACACCCACTCTTCCCTACGTGCCTTCAACAGTCTCCCCTTGCTCCTTCTAGCCACTCCATGTCTCACAGCTTCATCTCCCCAAAACCAGAAACAAATATAGCCAAAGCTTTACTCTCTCCTGAGTGCTCTTTTCCCAAATGCTCTGTTCAGTCATCAGATTTGCAGTCTTTCAGGGAGCTTTTCACTTCTGTCCTACCTGGGCCAAAGTGCTTGGCTCTCCTCTGGAACCCTACTGATGTCCTGCTTGGCTTTGCCCCTTCCAGCCACAGTATTCTTGGCATATAAACCCCCTTCTTATAATAGGGCAGAGGGTTCCCCAATCCCCATCACATAATTAGGAGCCCTGTGGCTTTCAGCTTGTGGTACATGGAATTATAGTGTGTAGTCCTACAGCTTGTGACCTTGCAACTTGCACTTGCCCTCTTTTCAGTAATGGGGTTATGGGCCTCAATTACACTATCTCCTCTTCCGGTTAGTTTAAGAGTTGAACTGCACAGTTTTTTAATAAATTGCTTATTGGTTGGGTTTTAATTGCTCTTTAAAAATTATTTTATTAGTATATTTGGGATAAACCTGTTAAAATCCTTTTCTTTGTTTTAAGACCTGGACTGGTATGATGACACTCTTTACTGGAGCAACTCCATAGGAGAAGTTCATATGTGGTCATTGAGTAGAAGAGCTCCTGCCATTGTGAATTCTCCCCTATCTGACATCAAAAAAGCAAGGATACTGGCCTTTGATTGGCTGGGTCAGTGTTTGTACTGGGCTGGAAAGGCAAATACGGTATGTAAGAGAGTTATACCAATGATAAACTGCAGTAATTAATAACAACAACCGGAAATATTCAGAAAAGTATTTGTTACTGTCCTATACCTTGAGTTATACACCACCTACCTACAGCTTGAGCTGCTGTTGAAACTCCACTGCATAGAGGATCAACTTCCATCAGTATCATTGTACTATTGATTTTTGCTAACACGGTTATGTAGGGGCTGTAGATGACATGATTATTCATTAATTTCAGAATACAGAACAACAGATACAGAATATATAAACAAAATATAGCACCAAGAGGTTTGTAGGATTCAGCTACCTTAATGGTAAGTGAAGATAGTAAATGTAAAGAATGCTCAAGGAATCGCAGCTGATGAAGAGATTATTTTTTCTTAGTTATCCTTGTATCATTATCTTGTATAGCAAATTTTGTAAATTTTGTTCTATAAGAGGGAGGATTTTCAGAAGTGGTTTATACCTTACTAGTGTCATTTTTACCTCCAAAATAAATTAAAGGGCTCAATAATTATCAGTGCACTTCATGGACTCACAAATTAAGTACTTAGACATTTACATTATATAAAAGGTGTCTACATTAAGAAATGCAATGCTAAGTTATGCGGTGCTGTCAGGTTGTGCCTGTAATTTCTCGTGAGTGAAAAGTCAGAGGCCCTTTGTAAAATAGAATCATCAAGGTAGATTTCACACCGATCTGCACTTTGTGTTCTTGTTTGCGGTGAGTATGGAGTGGGTGTGAAACTCTGTTAGAGCAGAAAGCTGGCAAAACAGAGAAAGAAAAAAAAAGAGGGGAAGTTTTAGTTTTTGCTGTCGTCACTTTATAGCAGTCCCTAATAATAATTTTTCCTAATCTGTTATGTGCTGCTTTAAATACATGAGCCTGAAATAAATGGCTGTGAAATTATCATACATACATATATGCATATGCTTGTGGCTGATAACTGGACTGTGAGGTCCTGTGCTATTTTTTTTTATTCCCAGATCTATAGAAAATCACTGCTGGCAGGACACACTGATGTTGTGGTTTATGTCACATTCCTGGTGAAGGATCTTGTGATTGATTCAGTAAATGGCTATCTGTACTGGGCTACAGCTTACTCTGTGGAGAGTACCAGACTGAATGGAGAATATTATTTAATGTTACAAGAGCAGCCCCAGTTTTCTAATAAGCAGGTGACTAATTTTTAAAACTCTCCATTTAATTGCATACAATGCAGTCAGTACTAGTACTTGTCAAAATCATTTTGTTACATCAACACAAAGCACATTTAATAGCACATATCACTTTGATAACATCGTAATAGTAGATTCCTACAAGTGTTACTTTAAATATACCGAATAAAAAAATTTAGAGAGGTATGAGTTTGATAAGTTGTGTGTCGTAATGTTTTTTTATTTATTGATTTTGCATTTCAGTTATAGTGTCTGATGTTAAACCATCATCATTTTTATATGGCTACTGCATAGCATATATGCTATTTTAAGTTTTGATAAAGCTGTGGTATCTCAACATTGTGTGGCTCTTGACCTATTAATGAGGGCCACTCTACATTGCAGGTCTTGAGCAAGTATAAAGGAGCTAAGATTAATTTATATCCTGCTCTTGGATTTTTAAATCAAATGCTTGGAACAAAATGTGTAATTACTGGTTTCCACAAGTCATTTTGCCCTCTGTACCCTACTATGTTCATCAAACCTACTCAGGAGTGGAAAAACACAGTTTATCTTTTGAGTCATAACCAGCAACTAGACTGTCATTCACATTGATTTTTCCAGGCTGTATGCAAAAAGGTGGATGTGTTTTCCAAAGCAGCAGTTTCCTCTCTCAAAATAAAATAACTGCAGTGGTTAGTTTTGGATCTTGCAATCAAATTAGACTTATCATTGTAAGACCATCAGCAATCCATAGTAATTCACCTTTTTGGCTTTCAATCCAAGTCTTCTAAGTAAAACTCTGATTTTGTAGGACTCCTAAACAAATACAAGTACCTTTAAAATATTTTATTCTGCACAGGCCATATCATTTGAGTCTTGGCTAATTATTTTATATTAAACTATAGTAATTGTATTGCAGAGTCTCCACAGGTAGTGTATCTTGGTAGAGTTCTGTTGGTTTCACTGAGGCTATGATGACTTAGAGCAACTGAGGATCTGGCACAGCATGTTTAAATCAACACATAAATTAATTTATTTAGGCTTACAATATACTTATGAGGTAAGTACTTTATGAAGAAGCAGTGAAGCACACAGCAGGCAATATGTGCCAGGCATTGGTTAACTGCTGCCTTATGAAATGTTGTAAGCCACAGGGTATTTCAAGTAGCTAAATTTATGTTGCATCTTATGATCCAAAGTTATATTCCATGATCGTAACTATACATCATGTTCAGAGATTACTACCTATCACACGATGGAAAAAATCTTTCTATTTTTGTAGAACATAGAAGGGAAGGTGTTAAATTACTGCCTGACCCTGGAATATGAATACTATAAATATTTGTTTTCCTTAATGTAAACATTGATGGGAGAAGATAGATAATCCTTCTACAGATGGGGGAGGAGCATAGCAGTGACCAAGAGAAGGACAGGGAAAAATAAGAGCCACAAATGTCTTAAAAGCATACATTGTGTATGCTTTTATGAGGTATTTCATGAGGAAAAGGAGACAAAATGTGGTGCAAGACATTGCAATGAAAACAGGTAAAAGGGTATAATGTAAGAGAAGATGCACAACTAAATATATACTTGCATGCACTCATGCCAAGAGATATTTTTACCAAGGAAATCTACAACAGCAATAATTAAAACTTCGATTTTCTGGCGTAAAATATGAACAGTAATATAATAAGAATGTAGTTACATAAGGATCAACAAGCAGCTAAATAAATGACATGGCATTTTTTTCTTTCTTTTGTCAATATCTTTTGTATCTTATTAGTGAGGGGTAAGATTATGGATGCTCTATTAACATCTATAATTTAATCCTAATAAAATTAGATAAATCTACTACTGGACAGAGTTTGGAAATGGATAGACAGATTCTTAGAGGCAGTGTGTCAGTATTGCATGTAATTTTGCACTTGCAATTTTGTGCATGCAACAAATTGCAAACTCAGTTTTTGTAATGAGTTGAAGATTCATAGGATTGAATTTAGCTTCCTAAACTGTGGGGGACAGAGCGTGTTATCACTCACAAATCAGATAGGTGAAAGCTTGATATCTATCATTTCCGCATGCAGCATTGCATCCATTATGGCCCGCAGATGTGAAATTATATCTGGTCTTTAATTAAAGAAAATAAAAAACCAGTTACTTTGTTTCTATGAAATTGTCAATGAAAGTAGGGGCAAGGGCTGGGAAGGTTCTTTATTTAGATCACTGCAGAATAAAATGTATAGATTACTGTTCTACCTGAAGCATAAGCATTATGAATGAAATGTTTAATTGAACATTTTCTAAATAATTAAAACAATTTCCATAAATGAAATCAAGCTGTGCTTAAAATATCTACCCCCCCACCCTCAAACTTGACAACATAGTGAGAGGTTATGAAATATTACTCTAAAAAATGGCACTGTCTTTGAGATTGGATGTCAACCATCTGTTTTGGATAGAGAACATTAGAATGCCAGAGGAGTTCACGCAGCTTTTAATATGGGGGTTTTACTAACTACTTGATATACTACTACCATACTATCTGAGGCACTCAGATACTGCAAGGATGAGTGCCAGGGTAGATGCCGATAAATATAATTAAACATTTTCTGTAACATCCTCAGCTGCTATAAAATAGGTGCCATTCAATGACATCAACAGAGTGCTGATTTATACCATGTGAGGGTCAGAACATTTGTCTATTGTTTCCCCTTTTTATGCTATGTCTACTTTGGACTGAAAACTCATTGTGGCAGGGGCCTATCATTTTTATGACCACTAAAGAGCAGTTCATGCCTAAACAACAGTAATGCAATATGCCCCTAAGAAGTGATGCTTTCCATGTTGCATTTATATTGCTTACTTTCCTGTTTGGCTTTTTCTATTTTTGAGGTGGTTTCTTTAGCTTTGGATCTCAGTGGTGGCTTCCTCTACTGGTTTGTGCAGGACAATCTACACCTAAATCTATACAGAGTCTCCCTCTGTGAAGAGAGGTAAGGATATAGATAGAGATATAGATGTAGCACAGTGAACAGTAAGACTCATGGGACCTTCTACCTCCTGTGCTTTTGCTTTTAAGATTGTGTATTGGACATTGCTGACATATTATTCGTAATAATCATATAATAAACAAGAAGCAAAACTTCCAGCTCTTGTCTAGCTCTGTGTTGTGTTATCACATGACTGTTAATGTTTTTTTATAGTGAGAGACACAGTGAATATGGACCCTTGATTCATTTGATATTCTATTCATTTGTATAATGGACTCACCAGTAAACTACCAATGGTTATGATTTTCAATTTTGTCTTAAATCTGGACCATTTTTAAAACTCGACATTTCTTCAATACCAAGAGCTGCAGCTATCTTTTGCACTTACATTAGGGATGGAATCTGCAGCCCTTATTCACATGAGCAATCAGCACTCGCGAGGATTTTCCCCTTGATTACCAGGAGTATGAAGTAGCTGTATTGATCACAAATGGCAAAGCCTGAATTATGTGGGTCATCTCAAATGAATACCAATTAGATCTTCAAACCCCATAATCATGTATATCAGAGGTGACAAACTCATTCAGCTCTGCCAGCTGGATGAGGGGTGTGGAGCTTGTCTGCAGGCTGGATCAGACCCAGAGACTGGTCTCTTATGCCTGATGCAGCACACAGGGTGGGTGTAGTGCAGATGCCACATATAGCAGGTTCCTTTGATAGGTGTGCCTGATGCTTGCAGTGTGCACATGCTGGCTTCAGCCCTCCACATTGCATGCAGCATATGCAGGTCCTCACCCCATGAGTAGCAAACAGTGTGTGAGGCCAGTCTGGGACACATGCTGTACTGGTCCTGTGGGCTGGATCTAGCATGTGGTGCTGGTCTATGGGACCAACCTGGACCAGCCATGGATCCAGTGTGCAGGACCTCTCCAGTATGGGTGCCACATGTAGTCTGACCCTGGACTGACCCCACGCACATCCTGTCTCCAGCCCCGTGTGGCATGTGATGCACAGAGGTGGTCTGGGGTGTGTGCTGCATAAGGTACCCACACTAGATAGGCCCGTGTGCTGGATCTGGCACATGAGACCAGTTTGTGGTCTTGATCTTGACTGGCCCTCAATCTTGCATTTATGGCTAGTCCAGTGTGGGAGCTGCATGCAGTGCACATCCCAGACTGGGCCCATGCACTATGTGCCTTGTGTCTACTGGCTGAAGCCCTGCTGCCAGGTGCAGCCCATGCCAGGTAGGCTTTCTGCACCACATGCAGCACATGGGGCCAGGGCCAGCACATATTGTGTGTAGTGTACTACTCCATGCCCTACAGGCAGCACTGCAGGCTGGAGGATAGGACTCCATGGGTCAGAACTTTTACACCTCTGATATATACCATGTGTGGTACGTGATAGTATTTAACAAAGTCTGCACATATTTATGTTTTATCATACTTTCATGTGTACAACATAGGCAGTTGTTGGCAAGTCCAATTGTACTAGATTCAAAGTGAACCTGTAAAATGACTTCATCTTGTGTGTGTGTGTGTGTGTGTGTGTGTGTGTTCATTTCTTATGGAGTCCATTTCATTTGAAGCCTGATCCCAGACTCAATGAAGAATAAACACTGTAAAACCAAAGTGTGTTGTTTAGATTTAGTATTAGAGGCCATACATACAACTCAGTTGTGAGCCAACTGCTAGCCATAAATCATCTTCTCTGGCATACTACAGCAGAGGGGTAGAAGTAATCAATCTGAATGAGCCTGACAGCATACGTAAGCCTTTCCAAATTTGTTTTGGATAGCATGTGTCTAAGCTGGAAGACATTTCTAAGATGGTAAAGTGATGCCTTGGTTATATATTTAATCTGTTACCTAGAGGATAAATTGGGATCAAAGAAAGCCTATAGGGTATGACACAGAAGTGGTATGACAGATCAAGTCACCAGTTAAGGCTGGAGGAAAGAACGGTTACTTGAGCTGAAAAAGTGAGGGTAGGTTATCAAGAAGATTACTAGGGCCAAGTTTGTCATTGCCATTAATTTCAGTAGGAGAACTAGACTCTGACTCCATGGCTTCACTGGAATTCTTGGGTGAGCAGCTGTAATTTTCCAAATGCATAGTTCTGCACTTAGGTGCTAATATGAGTATACACGAACCAAACTGTGTGCTTTAAAACAGGAGTGTGAAACCCGCTTGGTCCCACAGGCCAATCCAGACCATGGGATGTTCCATGGTCTGGACAACCTGTGAGTGGTGGCAGTGGCATTAATCCCCCTGGGTGCTAGACCTGCTGTTTTATCATGGCTCCAAAACCCAGAGACTTAACACCACTGCACCTGGCCTTTCCTTTTCCCTAGCCTCCAGTTTTACTCACCCTGGAGTGCCTAAGGATAGTGGAGCTGCACTAAAACAATAGCTCAAGCAGCTGTGGGAATTAACACCATCACTACAGGAACTTTGGAAGCCATGGCAAGCCCAGTGGGCCAAATCCAGCCCATGGACGTGGGTGGTCTAGCTGAAAAGAAGCCCCATGGACCAGATGACTCACCTCCCTGGGCCAGGTCAGGCCTGCAGGGTCAAAAGAGTTTGACATCTGTATTTTAAAAGACTGATTTGGGTACAGTCATGTGAAATGAGGCTCCAAGTTTGAGGGACAGTGCATTAGAGACAGGTCACTCAAGAATGTGTGTGCCTGCAGATATCCTTAGTAAATTGTAATATACACTGTCTCTTTTTACTCATCTTATGTAATATTTTAGTATAAATGTTACTTCTTTTTAAAGGCATCGTCTTACAAAAGGTGAATAAATTGGTTTTACTGCATCAGAGTTAGGAATGTCCAACTCTGAGAGACTCAAAAAACCCTTTTTATTTGTTCTTATTACTGACGTGGAAGGTGAAAGATGAAGGAAAACAGCTTAAGGTGTCACACATTGTATAGGTCTTTTTCTTCTAAAGAGTAGGCTGTCTTTTAGATAACACCAGGTGTTTTTTTCACAGTTGTGGTAATGCTGTAGTCACTGAATTGGCAGCATGGAGTTCTTCAGGAATATCCCAGAATGCACTGGTATATTACAGTGAGCGGCTGTTCTGGATTAATGCCCAGCAGTTCATTACAACACAGGAAGTTGGTCAGAGTGTTGGTATCCCCTTTTCAGAGCCAGCAGCGTTTTCAGCTTTTACCCTTGTTCAGAGATCTCTCAAACCTCTGCCAGGTATTTTATTTTTTTTTATATAAAGTACTTTAAAATGTATTCCTTATAAGCTTGTAATTCTTGGTTATTAAAATCTAAGAGGAACAAGATGTGGACAAAAGTAGCTTGGTAATGAATTTAGCAGAATAAATAGATAACTAGCAATGACATAAACCAATAGATGCAGGAGTCAAATGACATTTATGTGGACGAAGTACTGCATAATAGATCAATTTATTATTAATGGCAACTTCTTTTTCTTTAAGAACAATAGGTTGAGTTTCCAAAAGCATCTGAGTCCCACTAAAAGTCATCCAGGAAATTTTGAAAATCCTACCCAATGTTCTCAATTCTTAAGTTTTTAATTTTTTTTTGGACAACAGGAAACTTTTCCTTTGTGCCCAAAGTGATCCCAGATTCAGTTGTGAAGTCTTCTTTTAAGATTGAACAAAATTCTTCGAGGTTTCATATCCTTTGGAATGCCGTTACAAATGTGGACTGGGGCGTTGTCTTCTACTGTGTGGAATCCAAGGTTCTACAAGCCAAGGTATGCACGAGGCTCCTTCCCATTAATGTACCTGGACATTTTTAACAACAGAAACACAGTCTCTCCCTGTCATGTCATTGTGTACAAATCAGTCTGAAATATAAAATGTCACTGACCACCTAAATAATAGCTGTAGGTTTCACCTTTGTTTAACTTTAACCCATTTATTAACATGTATTGTTCTCTGAGCAGCAAACAGGCAGGTTGTCAGCTGGTGTCAAGAGAACTGTGGCAGTGTATAACAACTGAGGGTCTGCTTAAAAATGAATTTAATTTCCTAGTGTCAGGAAGGGAAGCTTTGAAAATCATAGTAAGCCTGGGAATGTTTAAAAAGCTTTTTTCTGAGAGAAGAAAAAATATTTCTGTGGGTTTTTTCTTATTTGACAGTTTGCAGATAATGAACGGTACCTGCGACCACATAATCTGACAGTACCTGTCTATACAGTTGAAGGGCTGGAGCCTTATACACTGTTTGATTTTACTGTTACTCCTTACACCTACTGGGGCAAGGGACCTATGACATCCACCTTCCTGCGATCTCCAGAAGAAGGTACTGGAATTTCAAATGCCATTCCTAAGTCTTCATTGAGTACAATATGATCTAGTTTACTTCAGTCTGTTGGACCCTGTCTTGAGAGCTGTTGAATTGCTTTCAGGGTTGGACAATTTAATTAAAAAGATAGTTGTCATGCATGCCTGCATGCACACGATTGCAAGAACAATGATCAGAATAGTACAGGATGCTATCCATCAAATGCTTGTACTGATAAACTACCTTTATAATCTGAAGTTTATGATAGGTGACAGTAAGATCACATTGTACTTTAAACAGATATTTGGGTTTTTATAAATATTGCTTATTTTTTACTTCATAAGTATCTGACTTAAAGTGAGGTCAAAGGTTAAGGGGGCCCCTGACAGTATACTTCCTGCAGAATTAATGCATATGAACAGGACATACAGAAAATACACCCATCTGGCTGATTTTTGAAACAGTGGGCATAGCTACATGAAAAGCTTTACTGTACAGTAGACTAATTTACTGTGCAGTAAAGTATCACCATCTACATGTGAAGGCATTTAGTGTGAAGTAAATTAGTCTACTGCCTGGTTAGTTTGCCACCTGCAGGGTAGCAAAAATTGTCTGTAGTGAGCGTTGTGATGGGGGTGAGCTGAGGTCTGTGGCTGGCCATCCAGATGCAGGGGTGCAGGATGGGGTGGTCTGCCAGCACCTCTCACACCCAGTGCTCTGGCCCCCACTCCCAGATGTGCAGTGTGCCCAGGGCCTTGGGGCAGGGGGGTGGGTGGGAAGGCCTGTCGCTGTTGCTGCTACAGCAGTTGGTGCTCCCACTACCAGGTATCCTTTGCCTGCTGCACCTTCTCCACCCATGCTTCATGGAAGAACTCCCCCCAGGCCTCGCAGATGTTATGCAGCACACAGGCTGCGGTGATGCCCAGGGGATGTTGGCCTCTGTAACCTTGAGGCAGGTGGTGAGGGTGCACCAGTGTCCCTTCAGGTGGCTGAAGACGCACTCTACCAGGGTGCAGGTCCAGCCCAGGCACCTATTAAAATGTGCCTGGCAGGGATCTAGCTGGGCCTCATGAGCCAAGGGAGGAGTGGATAGGCAGGGTCACTGGTGAGGAGGGGTGGGACTGTCACCTCACCCAGCTGGAGGTCTGGCACCCCTGGCACAAAGCACCCACTCTCCACCAGGGCAGGCAGGGTGGAGTTGAAGAAGACAGGGCCATTATGGGCGCTGCCAGCCCAGTTGGTGCTGACATTGGTGAAAGTGCCTTGGTTGTCAATGACTGCTTGCAGCACAACAGAATGAAAGCCCTGCTCATTTCCACCTGCCCCATATGGTGGGCAGGTGACAGGGATAGGGGTCCTATCTAGGGCCTGGATGCTCTGGGGAAAAACCAGGGTGCAGAACCCTGTCGCCACCTCCCAGGCAGTCATGCAGCCAGAGCACACTGTGCCCAAGCACATACTGGAGAGCACCACAGACCTCCAAGATGGTTTTCATGGCGGTTACCTTGCCCACACCAAAGAAGTGGCTGATGTAGTGCAGGTGTGATCAGCTTGAGCAGGTTGATGACCAGCTGGGTCTCCATGGGAAGGGGCAGTCAAATGGTGGTGGTCTGTCACTCCAGATGAGGCAGAGCTGGTTGAAGAGCTCCTGGAAAGTGGTCTGGGTCATCTGGAATGAGTCCATCTACTGCTCATTGTCCCAGGTGCACTGGATGATGTACAGTCTCCAGTCCTGGCTGGACAGGTAGGCCCAGGAGCTCATGGTGGTGTCCACGTGTGTATCATTGGTGTCCCTGCCAGGGTCTGGGCAATGGGCCAGGGGCTGGTCAGCATCAGTGCAGGGGCAAGGGGCCTCAGATGGAATGGTGAGCCTGATCATGTCGCCATGCAGCATGGGGGGAGGGGTAAACAGGGTCGAGACTGACTGGGGCCAGGCAGTGGTCACTGCAGCAGCAAAGTTTGGTGAGCAGGGCAGCAAGCAGGAGCACAGGATATGGGTCATCTCTGCCAGGGCCTTGGGGGTGGACCGGCCATTGCATGGTGGATGCAGGCTCTGCCAACAGAGGTGTAGAAGGCTGTGCCAGGACACTACAGACTACCCTGGGTCAGAAATGCAGGTGGCCAGGGGGTACTGTGTGAGGCTGCCATTTAAAGAGTGCCCCTGGTCCCCAGGCAGCTGTGGCCAGAGCCTCCAGCTTCCCCTGGATGGTGCAGTGGGGTGGGGGGCAGTGTAGAACAGGGCTGAAGGAGGCCTGGAGCAGACTATGACCATAAGCAGCAAATCTGCTCCCAAATGGCTGCACATGCAGATTCCTGCCCAGGGCTGGTTTACTGCACAGTAAGCTGCTGTACAGTAAACTAATATAGCATTAATTGCATGTGTAGACATACAATTAATTGCATGTAGAAATCTCATGAGGTTCAAGAAGGACAAGTGCAAAGTCCTGTACCAGTACAGGGTAGGGGCTGACTGGCTGGACAGCAGCTCTGCAGAAAAGGACCTGGAGGGGTACAGTGGACAATAAGCTGAATATGAGCCAGCTGTGTGCCCTTGTTGCTGTCATGACCCAAAAGGCATGATTGTGTGTGTGCTTTGGCACCAGAATTATCCCTGTCAAGTTGCAGAGCATTGCATGGGAGAGTTTCCTGTAGCAGAGGAAACCCCGGTGCAGGGACCAGTTTCCTGCCTTTTCTGCAGCTTCTTTTGCAGAGTGCATTGCTCATGTTGCGAGAGGAATGCACGGTGCAAAAGAGTTCCTGCCACCGGTATGCAAATTTGTTCCCCATAATTGGCTAGTGCTAAATTATTCACACGTGGCAGCTAACGATTGGCCTGTTAGCCGTATAAAAGGCTTGAGCAGTTTCCGCCCAGGCCAAAGAGGACTCCACATCCATCTCATGGGGACTCTGGGTACACGGCAGGGGAATAGAAACCCTGTGGGAGATTCAGAGGAGTTTGGCGACCTGATCCACCGCCCACCTCTTTCCGTCTTCGAGCGATCATTTTTTTTTAAGACGTATCTACGAGGTTTCTATTTTGGTGGCGCGCTTGCCCAGGGCATCCGGAGCTCTGTTTCCGTGGAGCCTAGCAAACTCCACGTGATTGTTCGTGTTGTTTTGTCTGTAACTGCAACTCAAGCAAGTTTTCCAGCCTGCAC
>NW_005842179.1:265666-288803 GCF_000455745.1 Alligator sinensis
CACCACTGCCATCTCGGTGTAAGTAAATAATCTTTTAAACTACCGCTACGCGTCCGTGCCTAATTCCAGCTCGAAGGCCTTCCCTCTCCGCCCCGGCGTGCCCGGGCTGCTGGCCACAGCCCGCGTGCAGTGTGAAAAGGGCTCGGGTCGCTCCCGGCCCGCACAGTTGCAAAGAAGGCTAACAGCATACTGGGCTGCATTGGTAGGAGTGCTGCCATCAGGTCAAGGGAAGTGATTATGCCCCTCTATTCAACACTGGTGAGGCTATATCTGGAGTACTGTGTTCAGTTTTGGGCCCCCACTACAGAAAGGATGTGAGTAAATTGGAGAGGGTCCAGTGGAGGGCAACAAAAATGGTGAGGGGGCTGGGACACCTGACTTGTGAGGAAAGACTAATGGAACTGGGCTTATTTAGTCTAGAGAAGAGAAGACTGAAAGGGGATTTAATAGCAGCCTTCAACTAACTACCTGAACAGGGGGTTTAAAAGAGGATGGAGCTGTTGGAAGTGGTGGCAGATGACAGAACAAGGAGCAAGTTGGTTTCAAGTTGCAGGAAGGGAAGTTTAAGTTTGATATTAGGAAGAATTTTCTTACTAGGAGGATAGTAAAATACTGGAACAGGTTACCCAGAGAGGTTGTGGAATCTCCATCTGGAGGTTTTTAAGACCTATCTAGTTGGGGGTGGTCCTGCTTTGAGCAGGAGGTTGGACTAGATGACCTCCTGAGGTCCCTTCCAACCTTAATTTTCTCTCATTCTCTGAGAGAAATTATATCCAGTGTGGGATAAATTTTCTGCTCCTTGGAAATGGGTGTAACTTCATTGATATTAG
This sequence comes from Alligator sinensis, assembly GCF_000455745.1. Lineage (NCBI taxonomy): Eukaryota > Metazoa > Chordata > Crocodylia > Alligatoridae > Alligator > Alligator sinensis. The sequence goes on from NW_005842179.1 coordinate 266,497, forward strand.
TGGAGCTCCACTGAATGGAGTTGCACCAGTTTGGCCCTGCAAGCTTTTCAGATCCATGAATTTGTGTCCCCCAGTGAATACACGTTTTTCTTGAACAAAATCAGATATCCATATGACAGTAAACATAAAGTAGATATGTGTAAATCTATTAAATCTGGAAGCAGCTAATTGAAGCACATCTTATCCTTAAAATATACTCTCACCCTCTTGCCCACACTTAACAATTTAATAAAACATTCACTTCAAATTTCAAATTCAAAAGCAAAATATTTTACAGTACAATTTAATACCAAAATGTGAACTTCACAATAACTGCAACTCGTTGTATTCAGGTTTGGAAGTATTTTTTCTTTGTTACTTTCCTGTTTGCTTTCCTTATCATCCTGTTAGCTATAGAGCTGTAGCTCAAGACTAAACAGTGTAAAGCAGGGATTTTCACTGTGCCTTTAACACAAGTGCTCTACTCTTCGCGTGGCTGTTTTGAATGCAGTTCCTTCAGCACCTACAAGCCCCAGAATCTACGTGCTCCATTACGGCCCATATGAAGGAAAAGAGAAGGCCCTTGTGGAATTCAGATGGGATAAACCCAGGAGGGAAAATGGAGCACTAACAGAGTTCAGAATTTACTACCAAATAGGAAACCAAAGTGATGCTAATGAGAATTTTACAGAATGGAGTATAAGCAAAACTGCACCCTCTGTAATGTCCTTTTCCCTCAAGGCTGTGCTTCCTAGGCTCACAATACGGTTCCAGGTATGAAAAATTTATGATGTGATTTCCTTAATTTAAAGCAATAAACATGATACATTGTGTTAGTTTGTGATTAACACAAGACTTAGGGCCAAGCCTTCTGGTTTCTGTTCCTGGCTGTCTCACTGATTCAGTTTTGGATTTTAGGTATAATACTTAATCATTTTGTGGCAGGGAAAATAATACTATTTCCCCTAGCAGGACTATTATGCAGGTTTGGAGTATCCTGAAGGAAAATGTCCTTGTAGTCTCCCAGCTGCCTGTTAATAGCAGCAGATTAAGGACAGTTCCCACTTAGGTCTGAATCCTGGGCTGCCTGAGAGTCGAGGATCCAACAGAATTTAGATTCACAGATGAAGGATAATCCTGTTGATGGAGAACAGTAAGGATTTTGGTGAAACCTAGCAGTCTCTGCTGGCCTTTACCGATCCTTGTGTTTAAATTTAACATGCTCTTAGATTTTGCATGATGAGGGGAGCTGTGAGGGACCCCAGGATGAATGACTTGGTACCATCTTAAATTAAAAATACAAGAGGCCAGGAGAGTAGAGCATGTGGTAGGCCAAGCATGGAAACAGCAGCAGAAGCCTCTTACATGAGAAACGGAAAAGACTCTCCCCATTCCTTTAAAGCCTAGTAAAGCCTGACAGACATAGAATTGCACGTGCACTCAAGTCTTGATCTAGTGAAGTACATAAGCATGTGAGTAGTCAGAAAGTTGGTTTATGTTCTTATAATTAAGCATGAGTTTAAATGCTTTTTTTTAATTGTGCTCCTACTGGAGCTGGGTGATTTTATTTAACATTTTTTGTTTAATTTATCTTCAGGTACAAGCCTTGACATTTGTGGGTCCAGGACCTCTTTCTGATATAGCAGAGATTAAATCCACAGGTACCAGCATTCACCTAGAGCTTCAAACAATGTAAAAACTCATGCATGATACATACTGCCCCAAGTAGCAAATGCATTTGGTAATAAGGTATACAGCCTTCTACTAGTAAGTGGCTGATGCAAATCTACCTCAGATTGGTAGTGGCTGTGGATGTTTCGTGCAAACAGGCACAAATTCAGATCCTCTATCTGAAGGCAATTGTCACATACTTTGCTGTAGCTACTGTCTGATGTAAAATACTAAAACAAAATTTAAACTATTTATTGGACTACTGTAAAACATTCATAACTACAAAAAACAAACAGTTTGATCTCCAGAAAAGTAGCACACATGATGTGGGGAATAGAGCCCAGGATCTGTTCCAAAAATTACAAGCCCCTCTCCTTTTATGCTGAAGAAGTTTCTCTGTTGACTGTCACTTACTTGTATTTAGACATACTTCCTCTCTCTGCTCTACTCTATCTGCTGGGGGATGACATTATTGCAGACTATGGGTGGCTGTGGCATTCCATCTACTGCAGGACATTATAAAGCAATGGCATCCAACTCATTTGGCCCTGTGAGCCTATCCATGGGCTGGATCCAGAGCTCAGGGCTATGTCATCTGGCACACAGGGCCAGAATTTGGCAGCAGCTGCATCTCCTCCTGACAACAAATTTCTATCCCTGCGGGCAGTGCCATGAACCAGATGATGTGGTTTTGCACTCTGGATCCTGGGTGCAGAGCTCCCCATAGGTCTGGAAAAGTTATGGTAGCATGAGCAGTGGCGGTATAAATAGCTAGGAGCCATGACAACTAATGCTACCACTGCTCACTGCACTGCAAAATTTCCAGACTCATGAGAGCCCTGCAGGCTAAGTGATATGCCTCCACAGGTTGATTCCAGTCTGTGGGCCATATTTTGGTCACCTCTGGTATAAAGAATAGCCTAACCAGAACTGTGGTGAAACTATTGTTGTCCTGCTAGATTTCCCCCTTCTGGATATTTGCCATGCCATTGTGTTTAAACCTTGGACATGGGGTCCCTATAGTCCTCATTTTCTGAGTCTGAGTAGGCTTTAGTACTGTGTTTCCTTGGCCTTCCTAGCATGATTCTTGCACATAGACTTTCTTTGTGTTATCTTTTTATGAATATGACTAGTTACATAAGCACCACTTTTCCTAGTGTCTCAATTTTTGGGCACCCTAGCTCACAGTTTACTTAGGATAAGCATAGGATAGCATAGGATATAAGCATAGGATAGTGGAAGAAACAATGCACAGGCTTTGCAAAGGTTCAAACCCACCACTCTTTACATAAGGTAATACACAACAATTTTCCTATCTCAGTTTCCTCACTGCTCTTGAGCATACTTTGGTATTAGGCCACAGACCACTAAAGAAAGTCTAGGATCCTTTCCCATTTCCAAACCATGGCTTACTCCCAAGCCCCCTATAGTCTCTGTTTCTGTTTGTCTCTCCCTCCCCGTTCTTCCTTATTCCACAGCTTTGCCCAAAGTGAAAAAACATGTCCCATTATCAAAGTCCTGCTACAGCCACAATTAAAAAGGAGCCGTCTGCCATGAAAACAAATCCCATTATTCCTCTCTGCTACCTAATTTTTTTTTGTCTCTGTGAATCTCTTTTGAGTTTTTAATTATGACATCCTGGAGAGAGTTTGGAGAAAACTTAGGATATAGTTACTCCTTGTGCTCTGCCAAGGTATAAGACCAATTCAGTTGCTGATGGTTATTAATAATCCGCCATTCATGGATAGGCAACTCGGCAATACTTCCCTGTCTCCTCAGCTCAAGTCTGAAGCACCAAAGATTCATGAAATCAAACTAGAGTTTATAAGTTGTACATGGGCCATTTTCTTGACTCATTACATTTAGGGCAGATTTTTTTTCCATTTGTGTCTCTAAATGGCAACTTTGTGGTTGTGTACCTAGGCATGTTGCCTGCATATCCCAAGACTGTGCTGGAAAGTTGGCGTGCTACAGGTTCAAACCTCTCTGAGAGAGGGAGGACCTTGAACCCAGGTTTCTTGCTTCCTAGGCAGCTAATGCTCTCCTGTATCCTAACCAAACTAAAACAGGAGGGCCTTCCTCTTTCTAACATTCATTAGTCATAGATTTCTGGCTGAGTACTTTTTTGTGACTTAAAAGCACTTATGCATCTAGAATGGATATGCATACTGTCATGGGTTTGCCCCACCAGGGTATAGTCTACTGCTGGTGCTTCATCTACATATGCATACATAGGTGTCTGCAGCACAGGAGTAACCAAATTGTGAATTGAACATAAATGTCAAAAATGCCACTTGCATAGCTAAAGATCTGGCATTTGGGTGCAGAAAGGGTCATAGAATTGTGCTCTTTTTTCTTGAATGATAATTTTGTGTATTAAAATTCTCAGATATAAAACATCCTTTCCAGGTACTATTATTCTCCTTGTTTCAGTTTACTCTATGGTTGAAATCATGCAGACAACCATTATATTAAAAACCTACTTTTAAACTCAAATAACAGTTTCCTAGAGCATTGGAATTATGATTGTTTTCTGAGAACTATACTAGCTTAATTATATTCCAGGCTACATTGCTAATTAGTCTAGAATATTAGTTCTAAGGGTAGGAAGAAAATTATGGTGGAAAACCATCCTAAAACTGTTCTTAAAACAAATGTATATTTATACAGTAACACATTTTAAACACAGGTTATACAGAACCTTACCTATGTTTGTTTAGGTGCCTGACTTCATACTCTTTCTTCCCCAGATCTTTTTCCAGTTCCAACTCTTATAACTGTTTCTTCCAATGAGATGGCCCTCATTGACATAGATAGAAATCAGACCATCAAGAGTCTTCCCATAAAAGATGTAAACCAAATCAGTTACACTGCTAATGATGAAACTATGTATTACATAGAGGAAGATTGTCTTTTTCATCTGAACATACCAAATAATTCCGTGCTTCAGGTATTCTACTATTTATTCTCTTGCTTGAAAAGAGCCTGTAAAATATATGATTATTGCTGTTATTTTGTGAACAGCTATATACAGGTTATAGTTACAGCATTAATTTTGCAAGGAAGAGCATGATAAAAATTACTTTTAACATCAAAATATATTGTGCAAAACAGTGTTGAATGCAGATAATATACTTATTTAATTATTGCCATTTCTGGTGAGATGGTTAATGAAATGACTGGGCTGTTTTGAATTTTTTTACAATATAACAAAAATCTTCAGTTTGGAAAACTAATTTTACTTATACTTTTATTATCCATAGATTTTTAGACCTGGTCAACATTTTTAAGTGGACAGTTGGATATGAAAACTATAGTTTCATTGGAATGGAATTATTTTTCTAGAAAATGGCAATTGGGCTTAAAATAGATTTTCTATTTTTATTGAATTAGCATTTTGAAATAAAACACACAATTTCAATATGTGATGACATTTAATTTAATTTTTGAGAGAACAGAAAAAACATGCAGTATTGAAATGCTGATTCAGAACATAGCTGGGTTTTTGGTTGTAGCCGTGTTGGTCTAAGGACATAGGCAGGCAAGGTTCTTTGAGTAGATGTGATAACTTTTATTAGATAAACTGAGTAGATTCAGAACATTGTTGTTTTTGCTTGTTTCACAAAGTTTGAAATTTTTAATTGAATCTTTTTTTTGTGTGCGTTATTTTAACTTTTTGCTCCACTTCAGAGTAATTTGGAATGGAAACTAATTTTATGGGCAAATTCCCCACAGGATGAAACATTTTGTTTTCTTAGCAGCACTATTAATTTTTAAATTAATTTTCGTTAAGCTTTTCAAAGATGGATATCTCCGCAATGCCACAGCTATTGCAATTGACTGGATTGCAAGACATGTCTTTGTTGCCCACAAAACATTGTGGAGTGGAGCTGAAATATTAGTTATTGATCTTGAACTCAAGGCAAGATCACTTAAAACTTTGAACATACAGCCAACTAATCGAAATTTGACCATATCATCTCTGCTGGCATTTCCTTTCTTAAGGTATGATATAAAATGATTGATAACTTTTGTTTTTACTGTAATTGTAACATGACCATTTGAATTAATTCATGGATTTTTAAGGCCTAAGAGTTTTGCAGTTGTTTGGATCAGTCTTTTGCATTACACAAACCATAGGAATTGCAGAGTAAAATTCTGCTTTCATAATTTCTGGGTGATTAAGAGCAGTGGTTCCTAAATTGTTCCCTGTTCTAACAAAAGTTTGATGGTTATGGTGTACAGTACAGTAGCCTGTGAGAAATTTTGAGCATTGACAGTGGTCCTGTGGTCCAAAAAAGTTTGGAAACCACATAGCTAGAGTAGGTCCAATAACTCCTTGCTTCACATATTTTCTAGACTGTCATGGCTACAGCAACACTTTTTTCCAAAAAAAAGCCATTCTTGGTTTAGAGCAGTAATTCTCAATCAGGGTGCCATGACACACTGGAGTGCTGTGAGAGTCTTTCAAGAGTGCTGTCGAGTGCTGCACAATTAGTACTCTTAGGTGTGCAAACACCTGTACATTTCACAAATAAACCCAGAGAATTTAAATAGGAATCCATAGTGTCAAACATTCTGACTCGTTGTGGTCTTTCTGAGTTCTTTGCAACAAAAAAATAGTTCCTTTATTTTTCTACAGTCAAAAAAAAAAGAGTGAAAGCTAAGAGCTGGTATTTTATGAAGAGTGTATTGAGTATAAAAAGATTGAGAACCATTGGTTTAAAGACTTCAAGTGTTAACTATATTGACATGCAATTGCATGTATAGGGAAGTAAAATCAAGTCAGTACACAAATTACAGCTTTTTACAATGTGCAAATTGTTCTATTTATGACAAACCTTGTTTTAAAGATGTGCAAAGACAAAAAAAGCCACATAGCAGTAACAGAGAGTTCCATATTTACAGTAGCTATTAACATTAACTACAATATTCATTCATAAGATTATATTTAGGATGGATTGTCTTGAAATTCAGTGTAGATAAGTGTAATGTGATACACCTGGACAAAAATAACTCAAATTATACCTACACTATAATGGGCTCTATATTATCTGTTACCACACAGGAAAGAGATCTAGGAATCATTGTGCACAGTTCACTAAGTGCATCAGCTCAGTGCCCAGCCGCCATCAGAAAGACAAGCAAAATGTTAGGGATTATTAAGAGGGGAACTGTAAACAAAACTGGGTGCATCTACATGTTCAATTAACATGTAGCAATAGACTTTGGTGCAGTTTGCGCTAGCGTTTATTCCTGGGCACCATGTTTATGTGTGTGCCTGGGACCACAACACGTTGAGCTGGGGTGGAGCAGCCAGTCACGTCACGATTTACTCATGTGTTTCGGTGCACTAAACTCTGCCATAGGATAGTACTTGTTCTGAACAGCAGGGCCGGACACAGGCATGGGTGAACTGGATGGCTGCCTGGTGCCTGGACAGAAAGGGGGCCCCAGAATGGTAATTTGTTGATTATTATTATCATTATCTCTGGTGAAGGGGGGTACGATACTAAAAGTTTGCCCGGGTCCACCAGGAGTCTAGGAATGGTGCTGCTGGACAGTACTATTCTACAGTGGAGTTAATTAATTTTCTGAGCCTATTAGAGGCACATGTGTAGACAGTGATGCTTTACTGTTGAGCTATTTAGTCAACTGCAGTAAAGTGCACATGTAGATGCACAGACAGAAAGTATCATTATGTTCCTTTATAAATCCATGTTGCATCCACATCGTGAATATTGTGCCCAGTTCTGTTCCCCACACCTCAAAAGGATAGAGAAAACCTAGAAAAGGTACAGAGAAGGGCAACAAGGATGGATAATGGTATGGACAAGATGGACCTATGGTCTGACCCAGTAAATGGCAATTCTTATGTTCTTAACAAGGTTTTTCTATTGTAAATTATCCACTTTGTTTGACAGTCGTCTGTACTGGATGGAAACCCTTGATTATGGTGCTTGGATCTTTTATTATGATACTTTGAATAACACTGCATACCATGTTTTGGGGGACACATCTTTAAAACATCAGACAAGAAATAACTGCAGTTGCAACCTAACTGAAACAGACCTAGGTAGAGCAATGACTATAGATATGACTGACTCAAAGAAACCACACATACTCTTTGTCAAAGGAAGGGATGAAATATGGGCCTCAGATATGGATGGATGCTACTGCTGGAGAGTTATCCATGTTCCTAGTCATCAAGGTAAGTTGCTCCTATGTATTCATAGATGTTTTGAATTCTCATTTAATAATTGTTTTCAACACTGTTCAATTGGAGGATTTACTTTTCTGCAAAAATAATGCAGTGCATACAAAATTAACTACTTTGAGGACAAGGAAAAGAAATATTTACATCTGAATATTCAATTTCACTCTCATTGGAGAGCACAGGAAAGAATAGTATGAAAGTATTTGAAACATATTGTTAGACCCCGACTCCATGCAATGCCCAACGATTAGGGAGACAATGGATCAATGCCATCACGCATCACTTGCACACATTGCTCATCAAACAGCTTTATTCAAAATGGAGACAGCTTTGGGCCAGGTCCAGCAAACTGGGGAGCTGCAGTGAACATTAGTTCTTTCCACATTTATACACCTTGGTTCATGCTCATTAACATTTACTCCACCTTTGTCCCTCCTTTGTTCCACCCATATTCCCTTCTATCTCGAGCTCCACCTCGGTTTATTGTTTACTTGATTAGCATGGAATTGCCTATGCATTTTACTTATTTGCATGTCTTTTTGCTATGAGCACATGCCTAAAACTCTGACCCCAGCTTCTCTCAGTCACTTGCGACTTCTTGCTGATTTCTTCACCATCCCCAAAGTCTTGCTTCTGCTTATCTCCTAACGATAGCTGGTGGCTGCATCCTGTTCTATTTACACAATGAGCTATATATCTTGCGACACTGCTACAGTGTTAGAAAAATGCTTGCCTAGGCGTCTTGCAATGTTTCTTTTAATATATCATTCTGCCTTGTGGTTAGCAGCTTTGCTAGGCCACAGGTTATAGCCTTGCATTCGGCTGCAAATCCAATGCTCCCTAAGATCCAAATATAGTCATCCTAACACATATGTTGCCCATTAAGTCATCAGTCATACAGACATGTATGACTGCATCAATGCTATTGCCAATGGATGCCAGTATATTTACTTTATTACCATAGAAATAGAAAGGTTAGTATTAGGAAGTTGTTCTGAAGATGTGAACATTTTTTTTATATATAAAATGGCTTTACTTTGCTGACTACTTTATAATGCTAAAACAGGATCTTAGTTGCTTCATTTCAGCCTAGTCCTGGAAACTTTATTCAGAGACATGAGTAAATTTGTATTTTTACAAAATATCCTTCAGTGTTCCTGCACAGCAGGCAGGACATTGCTTTTAAGATCTCATCTTAGGATTTGAACACCTGCTGCAATTACTGTGGAATAATTTACCCCTGAATTTACTCTGTAGTAAGGACCAGCTCTCCTGAGCTAGGTATAGACATTAGGCACTATTATGGCACTTGTCCCTGAGGTGGTGGGAGAGCCAGTTTGTACTGAGCAAATGATAACTCCAGGAGGAAAATGGCTGCAGGAATGGACACAGAACGTAGTAAAGTTACTACACATTTTTCAAAGAGTAACCTAACTCCAAATTTCAGTGATTCACTATACAGAAGAGCTGAGCATCATTTGTCTAGTGTATAGTAAGTATCTCATGGATCTGTACCCATGGAAAGAGACTAAAGGATTTCAGTAATGATAAAGAATTATCTACATTTTATCTTATAGGATTAAAGGTTTTGGTAACTGAACTCCAACAGAACTTATAACAAAATTTATATAAGAGAAGGAAAATGTTGGAAGTCTGTTTCAAGGAGAGATTTTAAAGGGCATAGATGAGAATTAGGTGTCTGGCTTGCTTTCATAGCTATTGAACAACTATCCACCTATTCTTTTGAAAATGTCCTCCTTAATTTTCATCCCAAAACTTAATGTTTTTTCTGCAGATATGACTTTTGGCAGTTTGACGGTTGACAGACAGTTTATATATTGGAGTATCATAACAAAGGACTATACCACAATTTATCAAGCAAATAAAGAAAGCAAAGCACTCTTCATCCAGGAAAGAGCATATGGAAAGTTGCAAATCTTAGCCTACAGCTTAGTCATGCAACCCTATCCAGGTAACAGGTTTCTAGAAATATTAACACCCTTTTTTAACCTTAGATTGTAAATTAGCCTATTTGTGTATATTTAAATTTTACCAGCTGATTGCAAATACATTTCAGAAGAAAATAGATAATAAGATACACATTTTGGGAGGAAGAAGGAAAGCTGGTTACATGTATATCATATATAAGATCATAATTACAGTGGAGGCTACATGTACACCATGAGCATGGCATATGAGTGGTTAGACAATAAGTAAGAAAAGAATGTGTAGATCTATAAAGGTTTAGACTTCCTGGTGATCTATAGGGTTTATATTTCTAATGGCAGAAAATCAGAAAGGCCACTAGGACATTTAGTATATTATAAATAATTAGTTAAACTAATACATGAGTTCTCAAACTTTGTGATACCATGACCTCGAGTGCTGGATGGAGGCGGCAGGGGATGGGGAACTCCCTGTCTGCCATCCACCACTCTGCACTGCCGCCATGTGCCACTTCCCTGCATTGTTGCGTGTACCCCCTGGGAAGTTTGTGTCCCCTTTTAAGTGGCTCATGGTCTCCCGGGAGGTCGTGACCCACAGTTTGAGAACCTCTGAACTAATAGACTAAAAAGCTCCTATTTTAATAGAACAACCCCCTTCACAGTTAAGGCCTAACAACAAGCTGCTGGCTCTATTTTCATTCTTTTAGGAACAGCTGGCAAATCTTCACTTGCTCACAGCAGCTCTGAACCAGCCTTGTTTTGCTTCATACAGATACTTTGGCTCAGTTTATTCCATTCAAATCTGTGTACAGAGAAAGCTTGGTGATCTGGCACTAGTACAGGGAGTACACATTTCTAAGGAGGGATCTTGCTTCCTGAAGATATCCCTTGATATATTTTAATGGGTTTGCAAAGAAGGGCTAGAACTGTAGCTCACTAGAAGGATACGCAACATTCTATGAGTTTTAGCCCTGTAGAGATAAACAGCTAATAAGAAAAACCCTGTTATCTTCATTGTCTTCCTGGTGAAGGCAAATGTAGTATATTAAAGTTTGATATTTTTAAAGAATAGTTTTTGTGGCTGATACAATTATTTACTTCATTAGCCATATGTGCATATATTTTGTTGTAGCTTTTCTCCATTCTAACCCATTTTATTGCCATACAGTGAGGCAACAGTAGTGAGTAGCTTTCCCTGGAAGTGGTTAACATGTCACAAATTCTACCAATCACTGTGGTTTGAGATAACTGTGTGTCAGGTTAAACATGTTTTTATTATAACTGTAGAACTAGATTGGTACCATCAACAACCAGGTTTTTCCTTCTCTAAACAGAGATAAAAATACAGGGCAGAATCCTTCATTTATTTCTGCCAAACTGAGATCTGCCAAATTGAGATCCCTACATTTCTGCCAAATTGAGATCCCTACATGCTCAGATCTCTCAGTAGGGAAATTAAAGATCTACATAGTACCAACCCCCTTTCGTCTCCATATATATTTTTTCCATTCTCTATTGTGACTGTGAATCGTGGGTGACCGGAGTGTCCCGAGACTGGGGGGGGACCAGATTCCTGACAGGAAGCGGGGGGTCTCCTAACAGCTGATCGCTGATGGTGGGGGGGCGGTCCCACAGTGGCCGAACCAGCAAGCCCGGAACCACCAACAACGAAACCAGTGAAACCAGAAGTGTACTTCCACCGGCATTTCTGGCTTCATGGCTGGTGCTTCCAGGGGGTGCACAGCCAATTTTAGGGGATGCACGTGCACCCGCATGCACCCCCTACACATTGCCAATTATATGAATGTTGCTAATACAAAGATGATCCCAAAACCTAGAGTACATACATACGCTTGGGGACATTAGGGGAAGGTGAGGTCATATTAAAAATGGCCAGCCAATCTAACTTAGTTTGCCCAGGTGCAGACATTACGCTTAGATCCCTAGTTAAGCTGATCTAAGTGAAAAGTTCAGGAAGTTTAGATTGGTCTAAAAATGGCCAACATGATCTAAGTTAACTGTACCTCTGAGAGAGTCTAACTTAGATTGGATCTGGCAAGACGGATCTAAGTGAACTTGTATACATTTTCCAGCACAGCCCAAGGGCTGGGAAAGCCCAGCTGCTGTCCCCAGTCCTGGGGCTGTGGTTTTCCTACCCAACCCCCTGGACTGGGCTATTTTTAGCCCCCCAGCCCCTTGCCCAGCACCTAGACAGACAACCCACCCTTGCAGACCAGCCAGCCTACCTGAACCTGCCAAATATCCCATCCTGCAAGCCACTCCCAGTGCCAGTTTGACCAGCATTTGCTGGGGGGTTGTTAGTCTGGGGGAGAGTTAGGGGGCTAAAAATAGCCCCTGGTCCTGGGGGGGAACCCCCTAGCCCCCCAAGGTCCCTGTGGACCCTGCTAGCCTACCAATCTTCCCAAGAACCCCAATGAAATGCATTAGCCCCACTGATCCCCCTTACCTCCCTGAAGATCCCAGTTGTCCCCCATTCCAGTTGTGGACCCCACTTGCCCTACTGATCCCCCCACAGACCCTACTTGTCCCCCCCAGTCTGTGGTGGGGGAGGAGAGAAAGACCAGATTTCTCAGACATTTAAATGCCTCAGAATGCACCTAAACCCCATGGAAAATCTGGGTTTGATTCCTTTAATGAAAATAAGTAAAATCCACACTTTGAGAAATGTTGCTTTTGCTGGCTGCAAAGATAATGTGTTACATGTAGATTTTTTCCTTAGCTATTTGTGAAACCAGTAATTTGGTTACTCTTTCAGTGACAAATGGTAGTAGGAGCAAACCCAGACATAAGAGTGCCCTTGCTACAGTTAGACAGGGTTCCTGGGGTGAATTTGATATCTTTTATTAGACCAAACCAAATAGTTGGAGAATAGTTATTAAGCAAGCTTTTGAGTTCAAAAACCCTTCGTCAGGCTAAGGAAGTTTCAGCAGTTGGTGTGTGTGCTTTCAAATGTTTTTTCCCTCCCTTTTAGATAAAGAATGCTTGATTCTTGCCTCCAATGCTGAGAAACCTATAGTTTCTCCTACAAATACCAGTATTACAGTGAGGTTGCCACCTGTCAAAACACAGCTTTTGTGCCCAGGCATAACTCTCCCTACTCCAACATATCTTGTGTACTATGGAAAAATTGCCAGCAGGGGTATGAGCTGTTCATCCGGACTACAGTGTAGAATAATGGTAAGACTGACTACTTTTTAGTGAATAGTTGCCTGATATAATTTATGAGCAGGTGACTCCAGGTCACCTCTAGGCATTTAATATTCTGTTATGAAACCTTGTACAAGCAATTTTTCTACAAGAAAACACTATCACATATTAACTTCCCACTCAATTAAAAACGTATCCTGGTGATGATCTCCTGTTCTGCTTCTTAGCAGTGTCTTGATTCTTTGATAGGAGCAGCTCCTCATTTGTTCCCAAGGTTCTGCAATGATATTGTTTGAGGGTTCTTTGGAACTTGATGTGAAATGGCTCGTTGATCTCAGACCATTTCCTCAAGGACACTTGTCTGTGTGGCAAAAAACACCATTGCACATAGCTCTAATAGACATGCTTGTTGGCAGCCATGGATTACAAAGGCACAGAAACTGAAAGAACCCAGTTCATCCCTGGGAGTAATTCACCAGTGTCCAAGTTTAAGTATATTGGTAGAGTGCAATATCATGGGCTGTGTTGTATCTGGTCTGTGGATAAACAGGGCCCTTAATTTTCTAATATTTCAGTCTTGCTGATGAAGCCTAGCTGAATTTTGTTTCCTAGGCAGGCACCATTCTGTTGTAATGGGAGCCCAGGGCTAGATAGCACATGTTACTAAACTTCTGGGTTTGGATAGTAACTGAGCAGAGCTGTTTAGTCTCCCTAGTGGCTTTGCAGATGCATACACTTATATTTGACACCTTTCTTGGTCAGATGACCCCAGAATTAGGCCCTAGTCCTACTATGCTCTTGGTTACTTTATATATTCCTAAAGAGTTCACTTGGCTGCAGGAGCCCTGGTTTCTGCTTTACAGCTTTCAGTGACAATATGGCAGCAAAGCAAGGGATGCAAGCTTAGGAGAGGAAATTTTACACATACATGTAGCTTACTTTTAAAACACACACAAGATTCTTGTATTTATGAAAAGAAGTAAATTCCTGAATACTTTTCTGTCATGTCCTCATCATCCTTGTGAGCCCTGATTTGGTCTAAGTCTTCAGGTCGGGTAAACCTTCTGGCCGTCTTGGTCTGGCCATCTTGCTTTTGGCAGCTGAATGGCCTTCCTATTTAGAAAAATAGCTTTCTTACAAAGCAGGATCTGCCACCTGTCGTGCCATGTGCTTTCATTGGAGAATTTCCAGGTTCTGATCTTCCCTGGTTGGTTTCCAAGCAGAAGGTTGTTTATGCTCTTCTTCTAGCATACCCCTTTGTTTCCCTAGAGTAGATCCATTCAGTGCTAATAACTCACTACAGCTTCTCAGTCATAATTTTTTCATTAGGTGCCAAGTTCCTGTGACAAAACTTATGTCCAAAGCCACACTAAATGCTACATTCAAAATGAAGGTTGAAATGTTATATATTTAAAATATTCACTGAACAAATTTTTCAGCTGATAGAAATTAATTTCCCAAACTGTCATATTGGCATCTTTCCTGATTATTTTATACAAACTATTATACAAATATATAAACTTATTTCATTGCTAGATGATTGTTTGAACTTGTAGTTCTTTGTTTACCAAAACATACTTACTGTCTGAGATTCTGCCTCTTCATTACAGGAAAGTCAAAAAAATATAACCGTTATTGAAGGCCTAGATCCGTTTTCAAGGTATGTCATACAAGTGGCAGTGAAAAACTATTATTCGGAAACTTCTGAACAGCCATCCTTGGGGAAAGAAACCATTGGCACAACTTTCTATGGAGGTAAGTTTTAGATTTCTTCTGTTTGGGGGCCTAATTTTGTTCTTGGTTATACTAATGTACTTTGTTCACATAATTTAGGGTTATGCCTGTGTGAATAAGGCCCTTTTCATTTTTAGTAATGATGAGGAGTGAGAAAAATAGGAAACTTCCTAACAAAACGTAATCTATTGATACTTTACAATATCCTGGAGGTCAAAGTATATGTCTGTGAGATTTGAATCTGTGAGCAAATGTACACACTGTCTAATGCTCTTGTTTGCTGGTTCCCTGAGAAGACATAAAACAAGGGCAAGATAATGGCTAGGCAATGACTTCTTTTGACTCTGGTATTGTCTTAAATTTAATGTGTGTGCGCATTTCTAGCTTGTATACTGCTCTCAGCATTAGCACTTCTTTAGAAATGCCCAGATGGGCTAGATAGAATCCACACATTGAGTGACAATATGAGACACTAGCTCATAGATTTTGAAGCTGATATCTGACACCATATAACAGAGAGAGCATTAGCACTATCTGGAAAATAGAAATGTCTATTTTATCCTAAAAATGTGATAATTTAAAATTTTCCTTCATCTTAAATTAGGAAGAAAATGGCCTATTCCTCATCATTGAATTCCTCATCTATGAATCTATGAATTTCTTTCATTCTTTCCTTTGTTGTGCTACTAAAGGCTATCTAAGTGAGCTTCCTTGACTTAGGAAACTGTTTCTGAAAACAACAAATAGGAAATGTTATTCCTAACCTCTGCTGTTGATTTGTGGCCCATGTTATAGTACAGGTGATATCAAATCTCCTCAGTTGCCATCTTGGGATCCACCCAAACACCCTATACATACACTCTAACTGCCTACACTTAGACTTGTCCACTGAAACCAGTGCACACAGCAATGGAAGTGGAGAGACATCACTCTTATTGCACTCTTGTTGTCTGCTAGCTCCATTGATGGATGTCTCTGACTGGATCTCCGGGAGTGGCAGTGGCACCAGCACAAATATACAAGCAGAGGTTTAATTAGCAGGGTTTGTGGGAAAACCCTGCTGGAGAAGCTGCAGCAGGTCTTCCTGTAACTTCATATGGGTCAACTGAACCAAACTGAAGCAAGATGCAGAGAGTCAGTGAAAGAATGTGGAAAAAGAGAGAATGAGGCACAAAAGTGAAAAATGGAATTTTACAGCATCAAGCTAAAATGAAATGGGAATCTCAGAACAAAACTCTAAAATCAAAACAAGACAGCAGAGCCAAAACAAAGCTCCCTCTCTCTCTCAAAAAAAAAAAAAAGGTTTAGGAGAAGAAAAATGTCAAATTTTAAATGTTTTCCTTTTGATGAAATTGTCTTTTCCAATGGAAAACTGTTTTCCCAGGAATTCTCTCCCCAGCTATTGTTAGACTGTGCATGTGTCCTGGCTTTTGTCCTTGTAGTATTCTGAGTATACTTATTAGTTTTAATTTTAATCAGATTCTATCAGTGTTTCTTTCTTGTCTTAGCTTATTTAACAGCTCAGACATCTGTGGATTCTAGCTCAGTCTTTTCTTTGTTTTCACAGTGTTTTCTTTGTTTCATATTAGTGAAGCTTGATTTGTTCTTTGGTTCTCTTCAAATATTAAGGATAGGAGGAGACTAGAAAGAAATAGGACTAGAGAAAATAAATGCATTAGGCCTGCCACAGAGTGTCACTCTTACTTCACATATTGCTTAGCTATCGGAGCAATAAATCTTTTGTTCTCCTTACCAATACAACTCATGCAAAATTAACTTAAAGAGTTTATGATCTTGTAGCCAAATCATAAGTGTATTCTATGGAAAAAATACATCTAAAAATAAAATAAGTGGTTCAAGTAGATAATTTACAAAGAGCTCCTTTTGATGTATTTGACACTCTACCTAGTTGAAAACTTAACTTACATCTTGTCTTACTGGTTAGTAAGAAAAAATATAAGGTACAGTCTGGGCATGCTGTAAACTAATTTATGGTCTTGTGAATTTCAGAAGTCTTTGCTTTGGCAAAATGGCTAAGTAACAACTAGCTGACATGGATATCAGATAGGCAAAGCAGTATATTTAATATGTTTGCCTTACCTAATCATATTTCCTTGGCAAATTTGCAAATCATAGCAGCAATTAGCAGTTAGAATTTTCTATGAGTTTCCTCATTTCATTTTGGTGCAAAGAGGAAGAACAAACTTTGAGTTAGTTTTGAAGAGATACAAAGAGTATGGCCAGGAAATCCCCACTCAGCATGGGACTGGCTGAGTACTGGCTCCATGCTCCCTGCCAGTCCTTGGGCTAGCACCCTGGGGGATCCTGGAGCAGGGCAGGAGCAGCTCTGTACCAGGTTGCTCTCAACAAGG
Organism: Alligator sinensis; assembly: GCF_000455745.1. Taxonomy (NCBI): domain Eukaryota; kingdom Metazoa; phylum Chordata; order Crocodylia; family Alligatoridae; genus Alligator; species Alligator sinensis. The sequence continues at coordinate 283,584 of NW_005842179.1, forward strand.
AGTACATGTAGATGTGCTCCCAGGGAAAGCTTACTGTGCAGAATTTTGCTATGTAGTAAACCTTTATAGCATTAATAGCATGTGTAGACACACCCACAGTCTGTAACTGTCCAGATGATATTTCCTTATTACCTTTGATATGTTCTTATTACCAAAGAAAGGGGGTCTTATATTTAAGGAACTTAATTTTTACAGCACTGGGCTCATTTCTCCTGCACATGGTCTCTCATTTTGGGCATCCAAAAATATAACTCATTTTAAAAATGCAGGTCATAGAGGATTAATTTGAGGTTAAGGATACAGTGGAGCTCCTAATCTACAACTGCCTAGCTTAGTGGTTCTCAACCTTTTATACTTGAGGCACACTGTGTTGGACTAGAGGCATTCTATGGAAAATACCAGGTCTTAGTTTTCACTCATTTTTTGACTATGGAAAAAAAAATATAGCAGCTTTTTTTCTGTTGCAAAAAACTCAGAAAGACCACAGCAGGTCATAGTGGTTTTGACCACCAAGAATTCCTATTTGAAATCTTTGTGAATCATGTTTATACACCTAACAAATCTAACACTGTGTGTGTCTACACATGTGCTTTAATGTGCGTTAGCCTATTTTAATGTGTATTAAAACATCCCAAAATCCACGTGCTTTCACTAATGCACATTAAAATGGACTAATGTGGCTTTTTATACCTCACAGTGGAAGTACTAAATTTAATGTGCATTACCAAAAGTGCATTAATGAACATGTAGATGCGCCCAACTGTGTATCACACTGTGGTGCCCTTAAAAGGATCTTAAGGCACCTCAGGGTGCAATGGAACTCTGGTTGAGAATCACTGGTCTAACTATTAATTCTTCAGATCCAATAACTCAGGGTAGCTACTACCCTCAGAACATGTTTTCTTTATGCCCACACCAAATACTCTACCCCATCCTTAAGGCTGCTCTATACACAAAGGTAAAGGCGCAATGGGACCTAATGCATGATCCACACAATCATGCCTCCTGCCATGCCACATGTGCATGGCAGAAGGCATAACTGTGGGATCCAACATCAGATCCTGTCATGCATTATGGTCAGTATAGGGCGAGCCCGGGATCACCATCTGCAAATATCAAGCTCCTACAACTGTGAGTCCCACAGCTGGCAGGACTCTCAGCCCTTGGTGCACCCCACATGGAACCATGGTGTGGGGCACAGATGGGGCTGATAGTCCTGCCAACTTTCAGTCTTTGCAGCCATAGGACACTCTCATGACTGGGAGATTGCAGCACCTGTGGTTCTAAGCCACTGGGCCACAGACTATATGGGTAAATTAAAGCTGGTTAGAAACCAGCTATAAAGTTATTAAACACTTGCAAATGATAGCTTTATAGCTGGTTGGATGTTTTTAAGGCACCATAATTTATTTGCACATGTAACCAGTCTGATTTAATTGTGCAGTTAACCAGGTAATTGTGCAATAAATGTAATGTGTAGAGGGGGCCTTATGCTGACATTTCCTCATTCCCTTATCCCACACACAGATTTTCACAGAAGGAAACCACAGAAGATGTATACAAATATGGTTGAAGGTTTAGAAATGTGAATGAATATACACAGAAAAATACCTTTAGTATTCACACTACTTTATTTAATAATCTGTGTATATTCATTCAAATCCTTGCTAATATAAAAAAAACTAAGTCCTTTATCTGAATTAGTTTAGAATATATTCCACAGTATGAAGGTTTAATAGGGAACAATGCAATAAAATAAAAAAGCAAAGTATTATTTGGTTGCAACATAGCTGTTGTAGTTTATAGTTGTCCCTCAAGAAAAGTGATTAAAGTCTCATTGTTTAATACATTTAAAATGGGACAGAACAAAACACTGAAGAATACATTAATTTATGGAAATATAAGATTGATGATAACTTAGTTAACCTAATTGCTCTCTCTATTTTGAATTGTTAGGCTTCTGTGACATATATTTAATACTTTGTTTTTCTTTTATAAACTTCTGCCTGAGTCAGTTTGCTAAGAAAGTGAAGAAAATAATGGTGTTCATTATATAAAATATCAGTGTAGTGCACCTATGAAGTTTAGAAATCTCATTGGATTATAAAATGAGTTCTATGTACTTGACCTGCAGAAACTCTGACTTCTTTCATATGAACTTAAACATAAATATCCTAGAAGATATTGTAATCCTTTTTCTGAGGTAAAGTAACAATTTAAGAAACTCCGGCTCTAAAAATCAAGCAAAACAAAATGAAATCAACATCAGACTACGCACGTGCAACTGCCCAATTTATAGCCTTAAAACTACTATACGGTTTTTCTTGAAACTTTCCTTGTATTTCAAGAAGATCTACAAATGAAGCCAAGTTTCATGTTTCCATCTCTAGATATTGCTAGCTACCACTATACATAATTTTTGGTTGAAATATGTACGTATTTTTTCTTTTGTATATGCATTGCTAAGCTCTAAACATGGTATACATTTGAGTTGCTGACTTGGGCTAAGTACAGACAGTCAAAAAGATCCCATATCTGAATAGATTCAGTCTTTGCAGGTCAGCCTAACCTGCATAGATTGAATTGATAAGTAAATGAACAGACATTTATTTTGATTCTGGAAACGTAGCCACATGCCTGCAGTGACTCAGGCCAGAAGCCGGGGAATGCTAGAGCATGCCAGCCTGCTTTGCTGGAGCAGACATCTTGGGCCAAGGCTAGCCCACCCACCCTGTGAGGGGGGAGGGTTTGTGAGGAAGGTGCAAAACATCCTGGGATGCTGGGGGACTGTGAATTAACTTGAATCTGGAGGGCATCTGGGACAGTTCAATAAACTGATTTAGCCTAAATCAGTTAAGTCTGTATCCATCCAGGCTCATCTTAAACTGTTTTTGGTCATTTTGAAAGTGGTTTATGTGCACTGAACTTTTGTTATGTTACAGATCTGAACTAGTTTCCAGTCACTTATACTGGTTTATGTGTAACTTCCATCCCTAGCCTAGGTGTCTAGCAGAAAGCATGAGTTTTATGGCTCTGCTGCCAGGGTAACAAAAAACAATTTATATAATTTTGCTTTCTGGAATGGTGGGGCAGCCAAGGAGATGGTAGAATAGCACCTAAACATACTTTCCAAGTCTAAAATATCTAAATTGGAAAATATTATGTATCTAAAATAGTACCTCAAAATGTTTTTATACCAGCGTACAGTTTGATTATGCAAGAATGTGAATTTTGAGTGTATCGTTTTGAGGGTAGACTAACCACTGAAAATAAATAATTTGTCAAGCATATTTGATAACAAACAAAAACCCAGCTCTACAAGGTTTGTTTTTATTTTCCTTTTTGTTTCAGTACCAGAGGCAGTTGGCCTAATTGAGGTGCTAGTTCTGTGTGACAACACCATCAATATATCTTGGAGTGAGCCCTCACAGCCAAATGGACCTAGAGAATCAATTCGCTATCAAATCCTTATCAATTTCTTGCCTGCTATTCCTGCAACTCCTTTGAAAAAAAGTGAATTTCCAAATGGGAAGCTTGCCTGGTCTATTAACAACCTCCAAAGTGGAACAAAGTACAAAATTAAGGTATAGTTAGAAGTGACTTTTTATATGGGTTAAGCCTGAAAATATCCTTATACATCTTCAGCAGCAAATGACTAAGTCACTGTTTTATAAAGTAAGTTATATGTTCTAGCTTTTTCTCCTGTTAGGTTCTTGCTTTCCATCCACGGAAGAACTGGTTTTCTGAAAGTGCCCCTGTATTTGCAACAACTTTTGAGACTCCACCTGTACCAGTCAATATTATTGCCAGAAACACCAGTGTACAGCTAGAATGGACACTTCCTTTACACGTTAACAAAACCAGCTTTTGGTTTGAATTGCAGAAGGTAAAAACTTCCATTTTTCTTTTAAGGTGAAAAGTAGAATCTGTTCAACTCCTTAGGGATGCTCAGAATGGGGAAGTCAAGGGAAGAGTTAAGGATACTCACTAATTAATTTGGAGAATATGTCATTGCCCCTTCTAACCCTCCAGAAAGAGGCAAGGTAAAAGCAATGGTGCTAGGAACAAGGGGGAGGTATCCTGCCAGCATGTAGTTTCTAGGGGTGCATCCACATACACAGGCACGTGCGCTTGCAGCACTTAAATAGAAGTGTTGCAAATTTGAGCTGGGGCATTTTGCCTCAGCGCACGTACCTGGACATGCACTTTGGTGTGGGGCAAGTTGTGCCACTTGGTGCAAAATAACCCTGCCTGGCTCCTCCTGCATCTACGGCCAGGGGGAGCTAGAGTCTAGGGCCAGCACCTCTACTGTCCCCCACAGTGTAAAAAGCTGCCCTGTCAAGTAGCTCAGGGCTACTCACTCTCAGGAGCTTCTGGGGTCCAGCCAATTGGTACCTGGGGACACTACCCCTTGTGCCAGCTGGACTGCTGAAGCAGCCCTGAGAGTTCCCTGCACCCTCTACCCACTGCAGGGGTCTGGCAGTGGGGGCTGCTGCCTGGCTGTGACCTGCTGTGCACCTGCCAGACCTGGATGAGGCATCTGCCCCTCTGGGCTAGCTGCCAGTGGGCTGTGGCTTCAGAGTTGGCTTTTGTGCAACACTGCTGCCATGTGTGCCCCCTGCCCGGCCATCTGGGCAGCTATCACCTGAAAGATGTTCCAGGCATGGTGGCCTGCTTTGAACTGTCAAAGCATGTCCTCCTGGCCCCAATTGGCCAGGAGGTCAGCCACCTCCAGCTGGGCCCAAGGTGCCAGCTCTGAGCAGGCAGGGTCCTGCCACTGGCCTCCCTGGCAGGAATTCTGGTGTTCCCTATTGGAAAACTGAAAAATCCCTGATTAAAAAAACCCCAAAATCACTCTGTAAAATACCTCAAAATTCTGGTTCCTCCACAATTAAAACAAAAGACCACTAGAGAGAGAGAGAGAGTAGGAGACAGCGATCAGTTGGGCAATGTTTTATTGATATATCTACAGTGTTAAAGCAATTTGGAAGCCTACCAGTTCCCTGACAGGGTTTACAGCCCCCACACAGGGGTTACGGCCCCCTCCCCCCACAGGAGCCACAGCTCCCCCACAGGGGTTACAGATCCCCCAACAGGGGCCAAATGGCCCTCGCAGGGGCTACCATCCCCCCTGCAGGGCCCACATGCCCCACCTCCACTTGCTCCCTCAGCCCCTGGCTTGCTGCCCTGCCTGACCCCATCCCCTGCTGGCTCCTGCAG
>NW_005842179.1:288988-312791 GCF_000455745.1 Alligator sinensis
CCGCTGTGGTTGTCACCTGGTCCCACGCTGTGTGTGGGGGGGCGCAGTGACCTCGACGGCAGCTGCTAGTGCTGGTAAGTGCCGGGTTTTTTTTGGTTTTTGTTTTAAATTGTTGGGATGCTCCCCATGGTCCCCTTCCCCCCTCCTCCAGCCCCCGCCACTCCCCACTTACTGGCACTAGAACCTGGGTCCAGCTTCAGCATACTTTAGCACCAGGGCAAGGGCCAGCCATAGAGACTCTCTGGCTGCTACCTGAGCATCTCTGTGGAGGACCCAACCTCCTGTTGCCTCAGGACATGGTCCAGGACTGTGCCCATCCCCACTTTTTTCCGCTGCAGTTTTTTTTTACTCTTGGGGTCTAATTTTGCCCTCACGCTGTGAATTTGCAGTGTGGGGAACATTTTTTTGTTCCCGCACGTGTCTCTTGCAGCATCTCAAAGGGCTTTGAGACACTGCAAGACACGCATGCACACTCATCTGGACGTGCCCTAGGAGTTCAGAAGGGAATTTGAGAAGGCTGTGCCAGAATTCCTCCTAGTCTTCTCTCACAGTGCTTCCCAAATGGGTGCCATCTTTTAAAAAAGGGTATTTTAAATAATAAAAAACCCTGCTCTAAATTTTCTTATCATCTCCTAAATATGACAGACCAAGGGCAGAATTTTTCATACTTGTACCATGATGCAGGGGTATGTGATTTCCAGGTCTTGCACTTCTCATAAAAAACAAATGTAAAATGCCTAGTATTAGTTTTGGTTTGGAAGAAGATATATGTGATACAGTTTTTTTTAGAGGACCTGAACCCAAGCCCAATGTAGTCAATTGAAAGACTGTTGATTTCAGTGGGCTATATATTCACCCCTAATAAAGTAGGAATGTTGACTAAGATGTATTTTTTTTGTAGTGGCAGACCAAGAACTATTGGTTTTCTCCTGCAACTACTTCATGTGCTGAAGGACCCAGGTTTACATGTAATCTCACAGGCATTCTTCCTCACACCGCCTACTTTGTGCGGGCAGGCGTAATTTATGTAACAGGAACACACAGCATCTCACCTCCAGCAAGCTTTAAAACTATGGGTAAGCCCTTAAATTATGTTATTCTAGACTAATATCTTAAATCTGCCAGTTCATCAACCATTTTGAATATATTTGGGCAAGTAATTTAACAAAGCTCCCAGCCTCAGTTCCTGCAATCAAGTCACATGGTATGGTAGCTACATAAGGATGGAAAGTAGGCAGGCCTGTGTTTCAAAATTGGGAGAAATGGAAAGAGAAAGTGAAATTGAAATAATATACCTTAATATATAGGAACTTATGAAGTCTGTATTGACTGAAGTGTTGCTAATAATGCCCAAAGATTAATTTTCCATGAGTCCCAGTGCTGCAAGCATTTGCTTTCTTTATGTCTCTCAACATACATGTGTTTATCTAAGTTTTGCTCTTGATCTTCTAGTCCATCATCATATCATGTTCATGTTTTAAGGATTCTACTTTTTTCATTTTGCCCAAAAGCTGGAGTTCCAAGTAAGCCAGGAATTCCAAAAAGAGAAGAGAATAAAAATGTTGTACAATGGCAAAAAGCTGAAGACAATGGAAGTAATCTTACATACCACATCTTGGAAAGCAGGTAAATGAATTGTACGGCACTTTCATATCAGCCAGTGACTGATGACAAATTGATGTAAGTACATCTGGTAGATTGTTTTACAGGACCAAGGCAGGAAAGAGGTTCAGATGAAATAATAATAGACCTAAATGTTGAACCCAATTATAGACTAAACACAAGCTTTTCTAGAGATTGTGAAAGTTTCATATTCCTTGTTTCAAAAATATTTTTGTGTGCCCCTTTATTTGTTTTCAGACAAAACATGAAAGAACATTGGCCACCTGACTTATTGTACATGAGAGTGCTGCAAGAGGATTTCTGGTCTTGAGTTGCATCTTCCTCTGTACTTGCTAACAGAAGGGATAGACATGGTTACGAATTAATGAGACTGGGAAGGGACCTCAAAAGCAGAGGACTGAATTCTCCAAACAGATATGCAATTTTATCTCCCTCAGTTCTAGATACCCATTTTGAGACAATTTAAAGAGGCTTCATTTTCAGGAGACTTCTACTGAGTATGTTCTAAAAATCAGTCTCTTTGAGGTGCATCAGATTGGGTACCCAAACATCAAAGTACCCAAAACCATTAATCATTTAAAAAAAAATCTAGACCCAAGATAGGTCTTCCTTGTGCTTGAAGATGTGTCTGATAGAAATACTGAAATATCTTGTGAAATATCATCTTCACAACGTTTCTGACATAGACAAACTCCTAAAAATAGAAAATCCTGGATTTCTATGCCATCTCCCACACACCAGAACATATTTGGAAAAAACTTTGGTTAATCAGTTAATGTTTTAGATAGTTTTCCAGTTCAAAATTTGGAATGATTTAATAAGAGCTGTCCCTTGCGGGGGTTGGGGTGTGTGTATGTGTGTAATTGAGGCCACCACCCCAGGCCCTGCGCTTTGTGGGGTACCACAGACAGTGCCGTACAGGCCCTGCCAAGGGCACCACCACTGCATGTGGCCACTGTGCGCCACCGGCTCTACACTGTGGCCACTTGCCACCCCCACCCTTACTCTGGTCACTGGCCAAACCCTCCCCTCCTGCTCCTTGCTCCGGCTGCTCGCCACCCCCAATCCTGTCCCCCCTCTGTGCTCCAGCCACTTGCTACCCCACCCCGCACGGGCCCTACACAGGCTGATATGCCCTGGGCCCCACACACCCCTAGAGTTGGCTCTGAATTTAATACACATACATAATTTGTTATCCAGAGGAATTAAGAGAAATTAGGAGAAAAAGTTAAATTGTTGTCAGAAAAAGGCATGAAATATTCCAGGTTCTTGGAAATGTGTTTACTTAATCCTCAGGCAAACAATAATTAATTTATGCTAAATACCCATATCCATTTGCCTCTAGAGAATTCTAACTACAATTTAAAAATCCTGTCCCAGTAGTGTCCAGACTAAAAGTATGAATTCCATTCATCTTTTTTCTGAGTTTATGTTTTTGTAAACCATGTCTTCTTTGGTTCTTTGGTTCCATTTCCTAATCTGGAATCTGGATGGGATTCTTTTTTAATGTTATAGAACAAACATACAACGTAAAGACTAATTCATTTAAAGATTGGTTAATGCATTTCATATTTTAAATATATATTTTTGTGGAGCTATTTCTATAATGTCATGTTTCATCGTTTCATAGTAGTTAGGGGTCAGAAGGGACCTGAATAGATCATCTAGTCTAACCCCCCGCCACTGGTTGGAGCACACACTAGGATCATGTGACCCCAGACAGGTGTTCATCCTACCTCTTTTTGAATTTACCCAAGGTAGGAGGGAGGACCACTTCCCTAGGAAGTTGGTTCCAGATTCTAGCTACCCTGACAGTGAAATAGTGCTTCCTAATCTCCAACCTGAGCCTATTCTCTAGCAGCTTCTGGCCATTGTTCCTCATCACCCCAGGTGTTGCTGGGGAGACTAGGGCTCATCCTATTTGCTGCTGATCTCCCCTAACGAGTTTGTAGGCAGCCACCAAATCCCCCCTCAGCCTCCGCTTGCTGAGGCTGAACAGGTTCAGGTCCCTCAGCATCTCTTCATAGGGCCTGCCCTGTTGCCCTCCAACCAAGTGGGTGGCCCTCCTCTGAACCCTCTCAAGGCAGGCCACATCCTTCTTAAAGTGCAGTGTCCAAAACTGGACACAGTACTCCAGTTGAGGCCAGACCAATGTTGCGTAGAGGGGGAATATCACCTCTCTGGGCCAGCTTGAGATGCATCTTTGGATGCACGACAAGGTGTGGTTGGCTTTGCTGGCTGCTGTCTGGCATTGGTGGCTCATGTTCATCTTGGAGTCAATAATGACTCCAAGATCCCTTTCCGCCTCTGTGCTCACAAGGGGGGAGCTGCCCATATTGTATGTATGCTGTGGATTCCTTCTCCCCAGGTGCAGCACCCTGCACTTATCCACATTGAAGCCCATCCTATTACCATCCGCCCACTTCTGTAGTTGGTCTAAATCTAATTGCAGCCTCTCTCTCCCTTCACCACTATTCACATCCCGCCAGGTCCAGTATGACCTCTCCACCACCACTCTCTGGATGCGCCCCATCAGCCAATTTTTGACCCATCCAACTGTGTAGGCATCAATGCCACAGTCGCTCAGTTTATTAATGAGAATGGGGTGAGAGACAGTGTCAAAGGCCTTCTTAAAGTCCAGAAAGACTACGTCCATGGCAACACCATCATCCAGGGATTTAGTTGCCTGGTCATAAAAGGCCATCAGGTTGGTCTGGCAGGGCCTGCCTTTGATGAACCCGTGTTGATTACCTCTGGGCATGATCTCCCCTGCTGGCCCCTCACAGATGTGCTCCTTAATGATTTTTTCAAGGACTTTCCCCAAGACCGATGTGAGGCTTATGGGCCTATAGTTTCTCGGGTCTTCCTTCCTCCCTTTCTTATAGATGGGGACCACATTAGCTAGTTTCCAATCTCTGGGCACTTGGCCTGTGGACCACGATTGTTCATACAGCCGGGCCAGGGGCACAGCAATGACCCCCGCCAGGTCCCTCAACACCCATGGGTGGAGGGCATCAGGGCCCACAGATTTGAAAACATCCAGCCCTTCCAGAAGATCCCTAACTACTTCTGCGCAGACCTGAGGCCTGGCAGTGATATCCTCAAGATTGCCCCTACTTGTGGTGGGAGAGCTGTCCTGTTCCCTGTCCAAGAAAATTAGGAGGTGATGGAAGGAACTGAAAGATTAAACTTTTCCCGCCCCTCAAGTTAATTTAGTGTTTACTTAGGTGAAGAGTTGACAGCACTGCCACAACGGTATAATTTCACTCAGGCATAATTCCCTGGTGTTGTAAGCGTTCTCTATGCCCTTCTGTAAGCACACAATAGTAGTGAACTGCATATGGTAAGACCACAATGATTTTGATTTGATAAAGGACAGATTGCCCCTTCCTTTCTGTGCATCTGCCAGATGAGAAGAGGGGTAAGAGGTCTTGTCCTTATGCAGGGATCATGCATGTTCACAACCCTGTATTCTTCCAACTGTTAATCCCCTGGTTTGTTCATTGAGTCTGTGGTGCATCTTTGATTTTTCCTCAGTTTTGTAAAATTTACTTTTCCACAGGAAAATGAAGAGGTCAGTGGCTTCTGCTGATTTTTGTTGTGAGTCGGTGGTTCATTTGACTCTAAATAGATCATTTTGAACTCAAGCAATTAATATTTTAGAAAATATTTACATAAACCCCTTTGAAGTGTAACTAAGTAGTTCAGTGAGTTCTGACTCCATAACATGAATAACTTGATAACACATACATATAACTTCTGTATGGCTTTTTGGTTGCAAAGTCTGACAAGGTCATATGGCATAAAATACCAGGCCATTTAATCTGAAGTCATCATATAGTCATAACATGAAATGACTTTTTTGGACATATATTTTCATGTCTAATCAGTATTAGAAATATGCTATTCCTTTAGATGGTGAACAGTTGACTCCAAATTTATTATAGGTGAGCAAATTAAGACCACTGTGAAAAGGAAGCAATATACCCACCAGCCGGCGGTTATGATAACTTGCTAAAGAATTGTGCCTTGTGCCAATGACCTGCTTCCTGTATTAGCTTGTGAAACCTGATGCATAAAAGACAGTAAATAGCTCTAGGCCCAAGAAAACGAAACCCACTAATCATAAAAAGAAACAAAACATTTTGCTGGCAATCAGATAACAGTAGTTTGAAATCCTGGTTTTGACATGCATGCTGAAACAAGAGAAAGAGTGCCCTGGCCTTTTACATCCAAAATGTTCTGGCATTTCCTTCTCTGTGCCAGACTAGAGCTGTGTGATCTCTTGCATTGCTGGAATGACATGCTACGGTCACTCTATAGCCAAACCCCCAATGGAATGATATTGAATGTGGAGCATGTGCAATAAAGAGAGTCCTTGTGTAGGCCATTGAATGGAAATGGTATATGAGAAGCAGTAGATAATACTCTCATCATTGTTGTTCCACCGTGCTCTTTCTAGGAGGTGTTCCCATAATACAAGCAAAATGAAACCATCCTGGGAGGTGGTTTACAATGACTCTTGCACTGATGTATGTATATGGAGGGCCAAGAACACAGAAGGAACTTTCCAGTTCAGAGCAGCCGCTGCAAATTTGCTTGGACTTGGTGAATACAGTGGCATAAGTGAGAATATTGTGTTAGTTAAAGGTACATGCTGTTTTATTTTCTTAATAAGATACAGTTTAATTACAGGACACAGGGCTACCTTACTGATTTATCAACAGACAACACTTTTCCTGAAGATATTGTTAGACATATAAAATAATATGCCTAAGGGATGATTAATAATAGCATTTCTATGATGATTCCCAGCTGATCCTACCTAATGCACTTTCTTTTCATAGAAGACGTGGGGCCAAATGATTTCCAGTTGTTAATATTGGTACAGATCTATTTACCAGTACTGTGTAGTGTGGGTATATTTCCTGAAGGAGGAGCAGGGTGCAGAGATGCTCAGCATTAGCTTATCTCTGCTTCCCTAGACTTCATGATGAGTTTTACTGTTGACTTCAGTAGGAGCTAAGTTAGCCCCATTCTTAGTGCTTTTAAAAATCATGCCTCCACTGTTTAAATGGTTCTGCTGTCTTCTTTCACGTACAGCAGAGCTTTCCAACTGGTGGCTCATGAATTAAACTGTGCCCCCTCGGCTCCTAGTCTGAATGCTGCTCCCCCCTTTACACTCTGGCTGCTGCCACTGGAGTCTCTGGATTCCCCTGCCTTCTCCAACTTCCTCTGCCTATTCCTACCCCTGAAGTCTGTGAAGCTGAGGGAGCTGATGGCCAAAGGGCTTGGGAGGACCTGGAGATCACACTGTGGGTGTGGGGGGGGAGGGAGCACGTGTAGCAGGACCTCATTGCACATCATGCTAGCATATGCAGGGGTCTTGTATGGTGTAGCATATCCATGTATTGGGGCCACAGGGCATGTCAGAGCCCATGTGCTTCACTAGGATGGAGGAATTATATGATACACCAGCATGGTGTGGTGGTGGGGTGGGGGCCTCATATGGCATGTCAGGGACTGTGTAGTGCAGTGGGAGGGAGGGGGTGTTGAGTAGCATGGCATGCATCCCTTGCAACATTTAACCTGGGAATGTGTGGCCCACACGATATGTGGCTAAGGTAGAGTGGTCATCATAGAAGACATTCCAGTTTTCTGCTACTCTGTCCTCTATTGATATGAAACCCGACGCCTTTATATCCCCTAGCTTTCTCTTCAAGAGAAAAATAGAGGACATAAAGGCATCCATTTTCATATCAATAGAAGACAGAGGATGACCAGACTCTCCTCTATGATGGCCACCCTAGGCTAAGGGGCCTGTGGCTCCCAGCCACTTCAGGTTGGATAGCCCTGACCTACAACAATGGAGCACTAAAGAAATGACAGAAAGATAAAGCTAAAGCACTTAACTCACTCATGCATATGTGGTTTTTCTTGATAATGATTCCCTTTTACCCCCCATCTAACAGATACTGCACCCTTCCCAGAGGCGAGCATTGTCATAGCTGTGGTAATCGGAATAACTGGACTAATCTTGATTGTGTTTGCACTAGTTGCTTTTGGTATGTGACTGAGCATTTAATTCATCATGTAAATTTGGCAGAACAGCTGGAGTCAGCAGTAGTAGCAGTGATGAGCAGGAAGGTTCCCCTCACCCTGCCAGCTCCCAGGGGGACCAAGTAGGAAGGGGGAAGTCATGGCCCTTCTGCTACTATTGAGCTCAGCTGAGTCTGGCCCCCATGCAGCCCAGATGGAGCAGGCAGGAATGGCTTTGGAGCTTCTGGTGCCCCTGGGACAACAATGAAAGCAGCAGCAACAGGCAGGAAGGGGGAGGGAGGGTGTGGGGGAACGTGTCTCTGAGTACAGGGGAGAAGGGGAGATTCTTACCTGTTTTGGGGACTTGCCAGCTGCTCCTCCCTCAGTGCAGTTCAGTCTGAAAAGGTTGTGTGGTCATGCTACTGCAGCCCCTTTGAATCTGCTCCTGGGTGCATCCCACTCCTGTTCCTAGGCTTCTTCCACTGAGTCGCTGCAGGGAGAGCAGAGGGTATTCTTTGAGTGGGCATATTTCTCTTCTGTCATGCTCTTGAGTGTGCTGTTAAGTCACAGTGGCCCTGCACACCTGCTTTCACTTCACACATGCCAAACCTGAAAATAAGATGGTCAAGCTGGCCTGAAGGCACCTTCCCACTGTGACACACAAGCTTGTTTGAGACTAGTGGCCTGAATGCCTCCAGGTGACTTCACTGGCTTCTTTCTGGGTTTGGCATGTGCAGCTTGGGAGTGGGTGGGCAACACTATGCTGCTTAGCAGTGCAGACAGAGGCACTGCAGAAGTAGTAAAGCTAGGTGCTTTACACTTTTTTATTAGTGCTAAAACATGTACAGTTACTAACGGTTGTGTCAGGTGTTTTATTGATGTTCATATATAGAGACACAAACACAGAGAAGAGATGGAAAACTGTCTACAACAGAGAGTAAAAGTAAATTTAACTGTTCAGCCCTCTGATGTAAAAGTGATATCTTGGAAGTGAAATCTCTAATTTTCTTTTTTTTCAGTTTGGCACCAGAGGTGGAAATCCAGAAAGTTGACACAGCCTGGGCAGATTGTTTTTGTCAAGGAAGACAAAGAGTTAGCTCAACTTAGGGGACTTCATGATGCTGTGGGACTGGCCAATGCTTGCTATGCTGTGCAGTACGTAACTGATGCGTGTCAAAGTGACTTCCAGAGCAAAAAAATTAGTGGGGCTTTTTGGGACTGGTTTAAGGAAACTCTGAGCACTGACAACTCTAAGTGAAGCCTAGGGAACTAAGGGTGCTCAGTGTTCAAAAATTAGCCCCTGTTGTTCAGAGAAAGTGATCCATGACTCAAGGCCAGCTTTTTAAAAGAGCTCCCTACCCCTCTAGGTCTCTAAAAAAGTGCCACATTTTCAACAGGCCATAACCACTCCTACTGTGGCACAAACTGATAAATAGTCAAAAGAGTTTGCTGCCAGTTTTAAAACACAGCTTTTGTTTCATTCTGAGCCAAATGGTGAAATACCTTCTTCTGCAGAAAGATTTCAAAAGGCTCGTGCATCATTTACATCCCAGATCAACCAGGTGGGGTGAGATGAATTCCCCAGACTGGTTTAAGGCAAAATATATGAAGTGTTCATATCTAAGAAACTCATTTAATTAATTAATTAAAAATACTTTTGTTTTGTAGCAATCTCCCTACTCCAGGTGAGACTGAATCCTTGCCAGCCTTTCCTCGGGAAAAACTGAATTTGCATAAGTTATTGGGAACAGGAGCTTTTGGAGAGGTGTATGAAGGGACTGCTGTAGATATCATGGCAGCTGGAAGCAGAGAATCCAAAGTAGCAGTGAAGGTAATTTTAGCTGCGTAGAGACAGCATGATATATAGAACCATAAATAGGAAGTTTTGTGCCCGAGGCAGTGGCAGTCTGGTTGGCACCAGCAGTGATTGCCATTTGTGTACCTTTCTTAAGATGTTGTCCAGGACAGTGCCCCACTTGCCCACTCCTCGTTATACTGCTGGCACCATAGGCAGGCAATCCTGACTCAGTGTTTAGACCACAGGAATAAGAGTCAAGAGGCATGGTTTGTATATCTGTCTCTGCTACTAAATTACTGTATGAGCTTGCACAGTCACTTAGGACTTGAGGTTTCACTACAGCACCTGCTAACTTCAAATCTTGGAGACCGTCAATCATGGTACAAATTTCACTTAAATTGTATATTTAAACACTTTTAGAAACACATCTCATAGGAACTCCAGTTAGATCAAACATGCATTCAGTTAAAAAACTCTTGTGTGAGAGAATAACTCATTAGGCCTCCTAATACCTCACAACCTTGATCATTGTAATGGAGTCACTGATGCAGCTGATCATTGAGATTTTGTTGCACAGTTCTATATTTCTGGCAACACACTATATTTCTTTATTGCAGTCATTTAAAAAAAAATCCACACCCTCATTTCAAAAGTCTTATTAGACAAACCCCAAATGACTGGCTTCTGAATGGTCAAACTTAAAGATCCAGTCTCTCTCCTCACTAATCATCATGCTAATCAAGCACTGGGGAATAGGGTTGTGCGGCAGTGTGTACAGCAACACTGCACCTGTAATTTTACTTTTGCCAAGGGCTTCCTGATGAAAATAGAAGCTAATAACAAACAAGAGGACCCTCTTAAAAATAATTCTGTCATTAATACCATCGTAGTATACAACTAGAGCCAGTTCTTCTAACATACTCTCAAGTATCCATTTTCTCCAAGTTACTCCTTTTTCCCATACTTTTTTGTCTGTTTACTAGTCTATCCTTGAACTGGGATCTTTCGGTAAGGAAAAGGCATAGATGACTTATTTTGTTTAGAAGGTATCTATTATTTTGTGGCTATTGCTGGAAATACGTAATAGTAAAGCATGTGTTGAGGGTTGGGAGTGGGGGAAGTGTTAGCAGAAAAGGCCAGCCTGTTGCATCTCTTCTTATATAAATGTTGTACAAGTTTCAGTGTCAGTGATGCAATTGTCTTGACTTTTTTTCCCCCTTGTCAAATAGACTTTAAAGAAAGGTGCTACAGATTATGAAAAGAGTGAATTCCTGAAGGAGGCACACTTAATGAGGTAAGGCAAACTTTACCTTAAGATTTCTTTTTAAACTGATATAACCGAGGGCTTTAGACTTCAGGAGGGAAGAGAGAAACACTTAATAGCTTGGGTCCATTCCATTTTGGCTAAATAATTAAATCTTCACATGGAGAATCATACCAAAATTAATCTGCAGTATTGGTTGGCAAAATAAAACTGAAAATTTAGTGTACTAATTTCATGGATTTACTGGATCTTAGACTGAAGTGATTCATTATAATTGCTTCTCCCTATGGGCCAGTTAGTGATGATAATTGGACAGCATTTGATTTTTCTGTTTTTCAGGATAAGAAGATGCTATACAACTTGAATTTACAGTTAAATGTTTATTTTAATATGTGCAGGCTCACCACTAGGGGCTGCCATATACTTCTTTTGCTAAGCAGGACACAAACATATGGTATGTTTATGTGCCAGCTGTGAATGAATTTACTTAGAAAGGTCAGTGTTTGAGCTGGAAATTGAAGTTCTCCAGAGTCCCCAGTGCGTTCACTGAGAGTTGAGATAGAGTCTTTCACTTCATAGTGTAAGAGCATGAATAAGACTTAATTTCCAGCTATGTTGAGCACCTGCTATTCTCTGACTTCAGTTTTGGGCACTCAAAATTGGGACACTTCTGAAAAAAATGGGTTGTCTTCTAAGGAAAGTGTAACATTAAATTTTGGTGTAATGATAGCAGTTGTAGTATGTACAGTCTTCCTATTTGTTTCTGTTCCATACATTTTTAAAATGATTTTCACGTTCCTTTTGTGTTTCCCCTGTGCAAACTGTGCAGTGTCCTCTGAAAATACTAATTTGGGATATTATAATGAAAGACTGTCAAAATGCACATTCATGAAGTAAAAGTGTTAAGGGTATGTGTTCTGGCTTTTGAATGCTTCTCTATGTGACCTTAAGGTCTTCTTATGTTATATATGGTACAAATGAAATATATGATGCATCTATTGCTTACAAGTAAAACAATCCCAATACAAAAAGCTGAGAATATATACTACTGAAATCTTGTAGTTACATTTATACACACATACATACACTGGTATATGACCATGTCATACATATGGACAACAATCGACTGTCTAGAAGAGCTCTGTACAGTGAATTTTAAAAAGGCAGTAGAAAGGTTGGCTGTTCCAAACTGCTACAAGGACTGCATTAAGCGGCACATACAGTCTTCTGGGCTAGACTTAATGTCCTGGGAGAATACAGCCCGTGATAAGCGAGCTTGGCACTCCACTACGAAGGAAGCAGAATGAGCAACAGAACATCATCACACCACCTTGGCTGACGGTAGGGGGAATGTAGGCACCAATTTGCCCTGGCACATTTCCTGAATCCTACATGTGGAAACTAATTTCCAATATCAGTAGTAGTCATACTTGAATATGAGTGACACTCATTAAAATTAAAATTTAAACATACACTGGACTAGCAGAATGTGAGAAATGCATAAACGTGTCATGTTCTTTCACTAAACCAGGAACTTTTTAGTGTTTCGCTTGTTATTAAGATTTCATCTGAGACACTTAACAAACGGGAAGTATTTTTTCATTCTCTCAGGTAGTTGATATTGATATCAAGTAGCTTCTTGATATTGATCTAGTAAGTGACCCACAAATGGTTAAAGCTAAATACTGAATGGACAACATAACTGGAGCAGACTATTCTGTCTCTAAATGTAATCTGTCTCTGGCCTGCCTCTCTAAATATATACTGCAAAAGAAGACAGTAATGTTTTGCACACCACTGTGTTCAAATAGGGAGCATATATTGCTTCTGTTACTATTATATGCCAGCGATAAAACCAGTAGTATGACTGAAGAGGGGGTGGGGTGGGGGGTGAGGAGAGTGGGGGAAGTCGGGCAGCAGCCTCAGGTGCTTTCCTTGTTAGGATAAAATAGCAGCCTCAGGTGCTTTCCTTGTTAGGATAAAATAGTAGCCACCACAGTGGTGTCGAATGTACCACTACTAATGACACCATGGCAGCCGGAACTACATCTGTGCACTGGGGCTGCTCAGGGTGCATGGCTGCTTTGCTATGCCTCTAGTACTGGTAAGGCACTCAAAGCAGCTTCATTGCCTCATTTCCAGTTTTGGCATGTATGGAAAGGAAGCAGTTGAGTCACCTTCTGACTGTGTCCATACAATAAGCTTACTGTCCTGCAGTTCTCCGGGTAGGCTGTTTCTTAAACTGGACACAGTGTAGCCAGATCCACAGGGCTGTACAGGCTGGTAAGTTAGCTCAGGGACAACCTAATTAGCACTGTAATTCAGCGGTCCTCCAACTGGCCCAAAGCCCCATAGAGAGGTGGGTACCTGGTTTTAGCTTAAGAGGCAGTCTGCTTGGAGCAGTGCAGTGAACTTAAGAGCATTGTTGCTAGAGACATTGAGTTCACCACAATGTTTTCAATTAACCTTTTGACATCAGGTATTAATAAATGAGTCACTTGTACTCAAGAATATATTGCAAAATCTTTGGTATACTTAATCACTATAAAGCTAAGGATTGACAGCTTAATGAGAAATTTTTGGGAGGCTTGGAAAAAAGTATCAAGTGCTCTTTTTCCTGTTTTTGTTCTTGATAGCACTAGAGTTTGTGTGTGACCAAGAGGTATATGTTAGGAAGGGAAAGGGAACTGTCAACTTAAAAATCACACTTCCTGCAGTGATCCCTGGGTTCAGTAAACCCAGGCATATGTGAATGAGGAAAATACACTTAATTTGTGGAGCAGTACACAACATCTGCAGACCCTTGGTCTGTCTTTTACTAACTGATTGGTTGGCTACTTCACTGAGGAACAATCTTCCAATTACCAACTCAATCTCCTTAGTTAGGGATTTTCTTTAAATTATAACTTCTACACTTCCTACTAACAAAATTTTACTGACTATTGCCACAAGCAATGCCTATGATTACCAGAACTGAAGGAAATACTGTCACTTTCCCAGATTATTGGTGTATTCTTACATTCAGCAGTGGGGAGAGAAAACAATTTTAAAATGCAAGAAAATATGGTTGCAAAAATACAAAGGTTGACAGAGTCTGAAACTAGGGGTGCACCAGTAGAGATTTTTGGGGCTGATACTGGAAGCCAGTTTTTAAGGAGGCATATTGGCCAATACTGATCCGAGTTCCAATACCAGCCCAGCAGCTTGGAGAGCTGCATGAAGCTGGTAAGTCTGGTGTGCTGGAAGAGGAGCGGGGAGGGAAAGGGTGTGGGGGGCAGATCAAGGGCCCCACGGTGAGGGAGGACTAGGGCTGGGGCAAGTGCTGCCCAGCTGGGGTGGGGCGGGGTGGGCATGGGATGGAGCTGCGGTTCATCTGGGGGTGCGGGGAGTGGGAGGACGGCTCCTGCCATTGAGTGCTTCTCGTCCAGGAGCCACTGGTCCAGCACCCACCTGCTTGTCTGGCACCTCCCACCGCTGCTCCTGCTGCTTGTCCGAGAGGGCCTGGGGAAGAGGAGCATGTGCCCTGTGCCACCCCGCACAAATCAGGGGGCACACGCCCCCCCCTCCATGCCCCCGGATGAGCCATGGCTCTGTCCTGCACTTGCCCTGCCCCGGCTAAGCAGCACGTGCTCCAGCCCCAGCCCCACTCCTCCCCCACACCTCTTCCTTCCCTCCTCCTCTTTCACCCCACCAGACTTACCAGCTGCATGCAACTCTCTAAGGTGCTGGGCTGTGCTCCTTGTTGCCTATGTGCTGCGCTGTGGCTGCGCACATACAAGGGCATTTATCAGCCACATCAGGCTGATTTTTAATAAGATCAATTTTCTTTATATTACTGCTGATCCAATATTGGACCAATGTATTGGTGCACCTCCATCTGTAACTACTCTTAATTCAATTCATTTTTTAAATATGCTAGACTGACAGTAGCCCTGTAATATCCCATAAATGTCTATTTACAAAAGTTTGCAATTGCAAACAGATTCCATTTGACGTAGTACTTGTACTGATTTAGCTCTGTCTTGAAAATGTGATAAAAGAAACAACTTTCCACAGACACCTGGAGAAACTGAAAAAAAAAAGTCTTTGATATCTCTAAATTATATTTTTCTGTGAATATTTGCCCCTATTATAGATTGGAATGGTCTGGATGTGTCGTTCTACTTTGATTAGAGCAACCAATATAAAATGGAACAATTTCTCTCATTTAATTTCACGTTGAAGAAAGCTCTAAAACCTTTCTAGGCTACAGGTCAGATGAGTAGTGTGGGGTCCATCCACAGGCTGGACCCAGTGCGTGGGATTGACCTGTGGACTCAATCTAGTGGATCAGCATGTGGGTCTGATCATACACACTGGGTTGGGCCCTGGTTCCACATGCTAGATTGGGCCTGTTGCTCCAGGCCTGGCCCCATGTACCTTGCCCTTGGCCCTGGCCCACTGGCCCCAGTCTCAGCTGCATATGCATAAGATTGTGCCTTCCACCTGGGCCCTGACTCTGGTCCCGTATGTGCCAGATCAGGCCCCCAACCCTGGTCCTATGTGCCGGCTCAGTCCAGTGTATGGGGCCATGCCATCTGGCCACAGGGCTTGGAAATTTGGTGGTGGAGTAGCAGTGGTACATTAATTACCATTGCTTCCCCACCACCAAATCCAGCCTATGGGGAGTCCTGTGGCTCCATAGGCTAGAGACTGGATGGCTGCAAGCTGGAAGTTGAGAACCTCGTGTATTTTCTCACTTATCACATGCCTCAAAATAGGACATGCAGCTTGTTTTTTTGGAAGCAGAATTTGTTTTGTTTTGGGTTTTTTTAGAAAGGAAATTTCCAGATTTGTGGCCAAGAGCTAACTATATGCAACAGTTCACTGGCTACTTTGGGCAAAAGCTACAGTGTTTAACCCTTTTGCAGCTGTTGCTTGCTAGCACAGAGAGAAGTGGCACGCATTACAGTACAATGTCTCCTTTGTTCTGGCAAAGGAAAAAAAAATCAAGCTCTCCACATAAGACAGCCCAATTTTGCAGGGCTGATTTCAGGGGAAAGGGGTATGTGCTATGTGAGTAAATATGGTATATCTCCAATCTGTCAAGGACAGAGTGAAATTCATATTAAGTCCCACCAAAAGGACACTATCATCTTCATTTTTTACTTCAGTTCACTTCCCTTCTTCTAAAAATACTATGCAGGGTGCTGGCTATGCATGCATGTGCATAAGAACGACTCCCTAAGATGTTTAACATAGAACTAAAATTCAGGTGCATAAACCCAAGCTCCCCTTAAGCTGAAGGAGATCCAGAATCACCTAGCTTTCCTAAGCCAGCTATTCATATGGCAGGATTTTAAAGATACAGCTGCTAGTACAACACAACAACAGGGAATATGTTTAACTCCGCTATTAAAGGGCAGGATTTCTCATGGATAACTATGAGGCATTTTCTTTTCCTCAGCAAATTTGATCACCCACACATCCTTAAGTTACTTGGAGTTTGTCTGCTGAATGAACCCCAGTACATTATCTTGGAACTGATGGAAGGAGGGGATCTACTTAGCTATCTACGAGGAGCAAGAATGCAAAAGGTGGGAACAGGGTGCATTTTAGCTACTGATGCTACTCCTCAAATATCCCACCCTCTTCCTCCTTTCCCCACCAACAAAGCCCTGTCTGTCCAATGATTTCTTCCATCTGAGGGTCCCTGGACTGGCTGGTCTGTTTGCTACCCAGGAGCTCATAATCTGAGTGAGTAGTGAACCAAGTAAATTCATAATCTGAACTCAGATCTCTTGTGTAGCAGGATTCTGAGCTGCTAACAGATCAAAGACTGAGTTTTCAAAAATGGGTTTTACTCATAAAATGCTCACTGGGTCTTCCTACGGTGCTTTGAAATAATCATAAACAAACTTTTAGCATAGTATTTTCACTGTTTTCTTGTTATTTGTATCATGGAAATATATATAATGTGTTAGGAAGAGCCCAAGCTCACAGGCAAATTTTATGCCTGCCCCCCAAAGAGTTTAGTTGATAAAAGAAGCTTAGAAACTAAGAAATGAGGGAGGAGAGAGAAACTTTTGTTAAGTTGTCCATATTTAGTACACAGAATAACAATATGGATTATAAGGTCCTTGAAGAAGGCAATGTAGAGCCAAGATATTATGAGTTTATTTACTGCCTAATTTGGTGAGGACCAACTTTTTGTGAGGTGTACCAAAAATTAAATCCTGTACTTGCTCTAAGTACCACTTCTATGCCCTTCCCCTGCCCAATCTGCTGCTCTGCTTTCTGCTCCCTCCCATACCACAGTGCTACCTACCCTCCCTGTTTTGCCACATGCTATACACAGAGGCTACCTATGCAACTTGTTGCAACCATGCCACAGGTTGGTCATCTAGTTGCTCCACTATAATGTACAAATAATCCCCTGGGCTTCTGGAGACATTATCCTTCTCCTGAGGTAAAAGTAGGTGGTTTATTTGGCTCTCTCTCACCTGCATTAGTAGAGCACTTGTTCTTAAATTATGAATAACTGACATTATCTGCTTTTTTAACGTACAAAGATTTTTCACCTTAGAAAACCTTTAATATAAAAAAGAGAAAAATAACCCATCTTGGCATAGCAGGAGATCCTTTTTGTTTTGCACGTATATAAATTGAAGATAATAACTGGTGCCTCTGTCTCTTGTAGTTCCAAAGTCCCTTGCTAACACTAGTTGATCTTCTGGATATTTGTCTGGATATCTGCAAAGGTTGTGTCTATTTAGAGAAAATGCACTTCATCCACAGGTACAGGTTTAATTTCTTTGTAGTTTTTGTGATTCTTTCACATAGCTGAAGGAGCAAATATTTCAAACTGAAAAACAATAGCCTAGCAAAAGTTCTCACAATTCTGTCATTGTTTATGCTTTGTAAATTAGGGACCTAGCAGCCCGAAATTGCCTTGTGTCTGTGAAGGAATACAGCAGCGCTTCCCGAATAGTGAAGATTGGGGATTTTGGACTTGCCAGGGATATCTATAAAAATGATTACTACAGAAAAAGAGGAGAAGGCCTGCTCCCTGTGAGATGGATGGCCCCTGAAAGCCTGATTGATGGTGTATTTACTAGTCGATCTGATGTATGGTAAGTTCCTGGCATGGCAAAGCTGTGGGAATAATAATAATAAATACTAAAGCAAGAAAAAAATCAGTTTACAGTAGCAATAGTGCGTTGTTCTAGTGCCACCTCTGGTCAATTAGGTACTGAGACATATTCTGTCTGTTTGATTGATGTTTCATGCGCTAATTGAAGGTGTAACTTTGTGACATACAGCTGTTCATATTTCTGCATGTTCATATTTCTTTATTTACAGCCTTAGAGTCTAACTTTGCCCTCCTGTAAGAAGTTCCTAGGGTCATATGACCACAATAATCTTGTACAGATTCCCACAAAGGATCATTTATGTGTTTTTTGGTTTATGAATGGATCATCAACATCACATTCTCCCTATTCATTGTCCTTTAGATCAAATAGCATATCCTCCCTATAGGAGGCAAATATTTTCTCCTTAGCTTTTTCACCCTCCCCCAATGATCTTATTTGTTTTAAAGTTAGTATACATTATTAGGTCCCCTGCCATTTCTGAATCTCTCTCCCAAGCACCAGCATAGTTTCAATAGTGCTTCATTCCCATGGCATAGCTTGGAATGGACACTTTGGTCCTCAACTTCATAACCCCCCCCCCTTTTAATACATTTGCTTAAACTTGGGATTCACATAAGTTCATATCTAGGCATTGGTGGGCTCTGGCCCACCCAGGCACAGACATGACTGCACCCTGTCCTTCATTGCAGCCTGTTCATTGTATTTCTACTTTTATGCATATAAGTGAAATATTAAGTGCCCTGGACTCACTCCTTTGTGCAGTCTAGCTCCTTCTGTGTGACACTGAGCACTAGTAACTCCTTCAGCTTCCAAGGACATCCCTGGAGACTTCTGAACCCTTGTGTATCTAAACAGGATATGACCAAAGGATACATGGAGCTAATGAAAGTTGAGGATGGTCAGCCCTTTTGAGCAGGGGTTGGCAACCTAGGGCCTGTGGGTCAGATCTGTCCCATGGAACTACTAGATCTGGCTTGCAGATGTGAGGCTTTGGCGGCATTTGGTAGTTGCAGGGCTTTGGCTGTGGACACTCTTCTGGTTTTGCTGCAGAGACAAGCAGTGGCAGTGACTGGATCTTACTGTTCCCTTGGCTGCCTTCCTCTGACCCAGGGGGGCCATTCCAGTCTGCAACTGGAATGTAGGTAGTTACCTACCACTGTCTTATAGAATTAGTCTCAGTAGTGTGACTGGCATCATAGCTCAGCATCTGTAGAATTTTTAGCAGATCTGCAGATGCAATTGAGAATATATGAACTGGTTCATATCAAATTAGTAGTCCAATAGCCCTCATTTTTCCAACTGAACTTTATTTTGAAGTTAGAGAAAATTTAGCTAAATGAGAACAGACATAGTGATATTTTTTCTAAAAGTTCACCATCATTTAAAATCACTGACATTCGACCTTTATTTACTTTTCTCAGGTCTTTTGGAGTCTTAGTATGGGAAACTTTAACCCTGGGTCATCAGCCATATCCAGGTTTCTCCACTCTTGAGGTTTTGCATCATGTACGATCAGGAGGGAGGCTGGAGATGCCAAATAATTGTCCTGATAACCTGTAAGTTAATTTTGGTTCATAACATTATTAAACAATGAAACATTGTGGATGACACCACCAGCTAGCCACTATTTTGTTCTGCAGTATTTTCCTGAGCAACATCTTGTGCCTGTAGCTTGTGCTCCCTTTTCTATAACTCATACTTGTATGTGCCAGCTGGGTAACAAACCAGTGACTCAGTTTGCAATGCAGGATTTTGGTTGTGGCTGAGAAGTAAGCTTCAAGATTGAATTGACCATATGTGCTGATGGTTTAAATCAGAGCTCAGATATCAAACGAGCATTTGAGATTGGGTATGAATCTTGAAGCATTGTTATAATAACAGTTGCTAATAGCTTGTGGATGGCTTTCTGAACCTAAATATAAACCACTGAGAGGAGAATGTGAGATTTTCAGTCTGTGCGGTCAGTTATAAATCAAGGAGTTCTATGTAAACTGTAAATAAGATGGCTGGTTGAGGGGCTTGGTTTTAGGTTATACAGCCTTTCATGACTAAGTCACAGGTTTAAATTTAGGTATTTTTATTAAATTCATTCACTCTGTTAATGACAGGAAATCATGATGGTTTTGAGAAATGAGTTGTTGGTCTTAGTCTAGTTCCCAGTATACTTGATGCCCATACACCTGTCATAACTAGATTTGTTGCTTGCAACCTCAGGTGAAATGTTAGATAGAATTTATACAAAGACTAAGCTAACCTCTCACGGTAGATCAGTAATTCTCAACCAGGGTGCCGCAGCACCCTTAGGGTGTCTTGAGATCCTTTCAAAGCTGTCTTAGGGTGCTACACAACGTTAGCACTGTTAGGTATGCAAACATGATTCACAAGGCAAACCCAGAGATTTCAAATAGGAATCCACAGTGTTAAAAACATTCTGACCTGTTGCGTGATTTCTGAGTTTTTTGCAACAGAAAAACAGCACTATTATCTTTCTGTAGTCAAAAAACCAATGAAAACTAAGAGCTAACATTTTCCACAGTGTACCTTCAGTCTAATGAGAGGTGCCTCAAGTATAAAAATGTTGAGAACCACTGCTATAGATATAATGCAAAGTTTGAGGCAATGGTGAAGGTGAAGTCTGCAGTTGATTGGTCTTTAACAATTCTGCAGATTAATAGAGGCTTCCAATTTTAATGTCTCTTTCAAGCATTAACTTCAATTATATTAAAGAGATTATTTAAAGGGAGGAATCGTTCTGTGACTGGTTTTTACAGGTGGGTCTATTTGTCCCACTGTGAGTTTCAGAGGCAATTGCTACAGAGTATTTGCCATTACATAGAACTGTTCAGAGAACAAGCAGTCCGATTCAACCAAAATTTGGTTTAATTTTGTATTGAGGCAAAACTTTGGCCTTTTACAAAAGTTTCATTACAAACTAAGGAAATGGATAGGCAAAAAAATTGAAGAGAGGGTGGGGTGGCAGTGGTAAGAGAGAGAGAGAGGAAGAAAGAAAAAGACACACAGAGATTAAATAATGTCCTGTGGTTATGGTATTGGGATGTAGGAGCCCCAAGTTCAAGTTGTCCTGCCTGTATTAGTCTCACAGTTGAAGCTGTTCCACTTCATGTAAAAAATTAAATATTCGTTCATTCAGGATGAGGTGCCACTCTTCCTAGGTGACTTTCCAAATCACTGGGTTATTGGCTCTTCTATCATTGGGTTCTTTCTCTTTCTCAGTCATTTTAATAAGAAATCAGACTATTTGGTCAAAATTGATACGGTTGAACAACAACAATAACAGAAAAATTGTGTCAATTAACTGATATAAAAAAAGTCATCAAAAGATCCCTAACCTATGGCATGAAATGTCTCTCTCTTAGTAAGATGCTATTCAAACTGATTCATGTTACCATGATAAAAATTAAGTGGAAATGTAAAAAGACTGAACAAAACAATAAATAACCCTATAAGGGTCCACTCTCAAAAGATAGAATATGCAGGCCGACCCTCATGGAGTTCCTTATTTCCGTGAGGCACTAGGGGGGAGTAAAGGTTTGTCCAGGTGTCATAACTTGTAGATCGGGGCCTAAGATCAATGACCTTGTCTTTAAAAAGGAAAGAGTCTGAATTAGTTCTTTTGAATCTTGTGCCATCTTTTATCTCTTTGGGTGAACATTCAGCACCTGCACATAGGTTCTGTCAGTCGAGTAAATAGTTTGTTGCTACTTTGCACGGTCATTACTGGAATGCCTAGATTCTTGGGATTCCTGCTCCTCTCTACATGGTTTTGAACCTGCATTGGACAGCCGCAGTCATTAATCGTCTCCTTTGCACTTTAGCTCACTCATTGTCATTTTACAAAACAAACCATCACTGATAGGAAGAGGGTTCAAAGGGCAAACTACTTCAATTGAGAAGTGTTTGGGAATTCACTATAGGCTTACGCCGTAGGGCAAGTAGAATTGACATGAAACCTTAGGATATAGAAAGCATTAAGGGGATAGGAATTATACATATAGTCTTGTGGGGTTGGGAAGGCTGTGGTGCTTTTTTTCCCTTCACTTGTTTCTCAAAACATTACTCCAGGAAGATAATCCACTTTTCTGAATGAGCGCAGGAGGGCTGGAGTTGAAAATAATGCTCAACATCTATAAACTCTTACCTTTATTAAAATAAATATGGTATTTACACCATTTAAATACCAGTGCTGAGCCCCTGGTTATGGAGCAAGGCAATGTTTGAGCTAAATCAGTGCAAAGTTCTGCGTGCCCAAAGCCTGTACCTAGGCGTCTGTACAGGCACAGCTATATTGATTGTTGAAAGCAAGGCTAATTACATTACATAGGTAAAACCAAAGTTTCCATATTGAATCCCTCCAATGCTACCTTTGAACTCCTGCTGCTTTCATTACCAGGTTCATCACCAGGTGATAAAACACTTCTAGACTGTATGCAACCAAACACATAGGCAGGCAGACATTGGACAAATTCTCCTTAAGAAAAAGTGTGATTAAAAAAACAGCATGGTGGGGTAGCCACTCTTTCACTGGACTCTTCTTAATCCTAAACATTTTTCTTGTTTTCTAGTAACAAAACCACCCAGAGTACTTTTCATTGCACATTGCACTATGTCAAAGAGCAATACACATCCTCAACCAGCAGGATGGGGTCTGAGGAGGGGCAGGCTGAAGTGCTGTGGGTCAGAATACAGGGGGGTCATGGGGAAAGGGACTTAATGGTGGGGGTCTACTACAGACCCCCCAATCAAGGGGAAGAGCTGGACTGGGAATTCTCGGGTCAGCTTGTGGAGGCACTTAAGGCAAGGGATGTAGTTGTCATAAGCGATCTAAATTACCCAGACATCTGCTGGGAGGAGCAGTCAGCCAGGTCTGACCGGTCACAAAGGTTCCTTGCCGAAATACAGGACCCCCACCTAACCCAGGAGGTGCACAGTCCCACCAGGGGGAATCCCCTGTTGGACCTGGTCCTGGCGGCAACCTGGAAAGGGGACTCCAGGTCCTTGACCACCTGGGCGATAGCGATCATCGCTTACTGGAATTCACCATCCAGCGCAGGGTGTCAAGGGCCTGCAGCAAGGCAGTAGTCCTTGTCTTCAAGAGGGCCAGCATCAATGAGTTGAGGAGATTGGTAGGAGGGACACTGGGGTCCTGGAGTGTAGGGGAACTGGGTGCTCAAGATGAGTGGTCATTCCTTAAGGAGACGATAATCAGAGCCCAAGGGGTGACAATCCCAATGAGAAGCAAAGGGAGCAAGAGTGCCCAAAAGCCCCCCTGGCTCACCAAGGGCATTCAGGAACACCTGGTTGCCAAAAAGGAGGCGTACACCCAGTGGAAGGGAGGGGCTATCACCAAAGAGGAGTATACCTCCACCGCTCGGGTCTGTAGTGGGGCTGTTAGGAAAGCTAAGGCAGATACGGAACTAGGGCTAGCATCAAGGATAACAAAAAGTCCTTTTTTAAATACATAGGGAGTATGAAGAAGGCACTAGGCAATGTGGGGTCCCTGCAGGATATGCTTGGCAATCTGGTGGTTGCATCAGAGTAGAAAGCAGACCTCTTTAACAATTTATTTGCCTCCATTTTCTTGTGCAGAGATCAGGACCGGGACTTCACAGAGATTCAGGATGGACTCAGGAGAGACTCTGACAGGCCTAGGGTCAGAGAGGACCAAGTTAGGGAACTTCTGGAGGGGCTGGATGTGTTCAAATCAGCAGGTCCAGATGCTTTCCACCCCAGGGTGTTGAGGGAATTGGCAGGGGTTATCGCAGGGCCCCTGGCACGGCTTTACGAGCACTCGTGGTGCTCTGGCCAGGTGCCGGATGACTGGAAGAAGGCCACTGTGGTCCCCATCTTTAAAACAGGGAAGAGGGAGGATCTGGGTAACTATAGGCCCGTTAGTCTTACTTCAATCCTGGGGAAGCTCTTTGAGAA
>NW_005842179.1:313310-352935 GCF_000455745.1 Alligator sinensis
AGAGATCTTGGAGTCATTATTGACTCCAAGATGAACATGGGCCAACAATGCGAGGACACGTTCAGTAGGGCTAACTGTACCTTGTCATGCATCCACAGATGCATCAGAAGCAGGGCCAAGGAGGTGATCCTCCCCCTCTATGCGACATTGGTCAGGCCGCAGCTGGAGTACTGCATCCAGTTCTGGGCACCGCACTTCAGGAGGAATGTGGACAGCATTGAGAAGGTCTAAAGGAGGGCCACTTGTATGATCTGGGGACAGCAGGGCAGACCCTACGAGGAGAGGCTACAGGACCTTAACTTGTTCAGTCTTCACAAGAGAGGGCTGAGGGGGGACCTGGTGGCCGTCTGTAAACTTACTAGGGGGGACCAGCGGGGTTTGGGAGAGACCTTTTCCCTTGAGCACCTCCCAGAGTAACAAGGAATAACGGCCATAAGTTGTTAGAGGGTAGGTTTAGACTAGACATCAGGAGGCACTACTTTACAGTCAGGGCGGCTAGGATCTGGAACCAACTTCCAAGGGAAGTGGTGCTGGCTCCTACCTTGGGGGTCTTTAAGAGGAGGCTTGACGTTTACCTACCTGGGGTCATTTGAGCCCAGTTTTCTCTCCTGCCCAGGGCAGGGGGTCGGACTAGAAGATCTGTAAGGTCCCTTCCGACCCTACATCTATGAATCTATGAATTGTTAGCCTCCTATAGAACCCGGTGTATACTATTAAACTTCATAGCTGTAGTTTACCTAGAGCAGCGGTTCGCAACCTTGTTAGACTCAAGGCACCTCTCGTTAGCTCTAAGGCACTCCTCTGAAAATGCTAGCTTTTAGTTTTCGCTTGTTTTTTGACTATAGAAAAAAATAATAAAGCAATTCTTCTGTTGCAAAGAACTGAAAGAGCCCACAAGAGGTCAGAATGTTTTTGATAGTATGGATTCCTATTTGAAATCTTTGGGTTTATCTTGTGAATCATGTTTGCATATCAAAGAGTGCTAACATTGTGTGATAGCCCAAGGCACCTTTCAAAGGAAATCCAGACACCCCAGAGGTGCTGTGTTGAGAATAACTGATCTAGAGTCTCTTAAAACCAGATTCTCCCGTCCCTGTCTACACTACATATACAGTCACAGTCTTGCCTGTAACTTGTTTTTTCCCTAATCCAGTTAAAACATAATTTCAGTGTGTAGATCTTAACTGAACCTTAACTGGATCTTAACTGAATTTTTTAAATAGGATAAAGCTTTAAGTATTGCTTAAACCTATAATTAAATCAGTTTTTGAAGTTTGGCTGAAGGATAGAGTTTTGATCTACTTTTTCTCATGTCTGTTGAAAGACATTTCCCATGAAATAATATAATCCTGTGTCACAATTTTAAAAATGTATGCATATAGTGTGAATGAGTGGAAAACAGAAGTAATATCAAGTTTCACCAGTTATCCTTGTGGTCTTTCTCAAAAATTCCTGTTGAGTGTATTAAGCTGACACACTATTTGTTACTCTGCATTCATCCCTGGCAGCAAAAGGTGTTTGTTCTCATATTTTCATTCAGACATAGAAACAAATGGCTGGTATGCTCGGATGGCTTTCACCTTCCCAAGCTTCTCACATTGTGAAGTACATTGAATCATAGGGAAGCAGGGCTGGAAGGGACCTCCAAAGGTCATCTAGTCCACCATTCTCTCTACGGCAGAACTACTTTATGGTGGATAGATCCCTATCCAAACCATCTTATACAATCCACAACTTAAACTCTACCTAAGACTACTGTAAACCCTGGCAAAACATAGACCTAACACCCTAACCTGCCAGAGGTAAAGTAGGGGAACATGCAGCCAATGCCCTGCTTCTATAAAATGTTGACAATATATGCTTAAGAGATCCCAGATAGGGGGCCATGACTTCTGCTACAGAGGAAAGCAAAAACCTCCACAGTCCATACCAATCTTACCATGAGGTAAAATTCCTTCCCGACCCCAAATATGGTGATTGGTCAGACACTGAGCAGAAAGGCAAGACCCTTGAGCCACAAACCTCTGGCTTTGGTTTCAGAAGGAACATTGGCATACCCCAGCCAAAATCTTCAACTTTGGCTGTAGCCAATATCAAATGCTTTTGGTGGAGGCTTAAACATCCTGTTCCTGCTGTGGCCACCCATTTTATATTTGTTTTCTTGGTTATTCCTCCCAAGGTGTAGGACTTTGCATTTGTCCACATTGAACTTCATTCTGTTACCTCTAGTCCAAATTTCCAATCTGTCAAGATCCTCCTGAAATGAGCTTGCATCCTTCAACATATTCACAATCCTTCCCAGTTTCATGTCAGCTATGAACTTGCTCAAGAAGCTTTCTATGCCAGCATCCACATTATTAATAAACACTTTGAACAGCACCAGGCCCCTGAGAGACTTCTGTGGGACTCCACTAAAATTCTCCTGCCGTTCTGACATGGACTCATTAATAATTACCTTTGGCTTGTGGCTATTGAGCCAGTTGGCAGTTACCAGTATCCACCTTATAGTAGTTTTGTCTAGCCCACATTTCTCCAATTTGTTTATGAAAGGTCATGTGGCACCTTGTCAAAAGATTGCTGAAGTCCAGATACACTGTATCCACAGCATTCCCTTCATCCACCCAAGCAGTTACTTTGTCAAAGAAGGAGATCATATTTGTTTGACATGATTTGTTTTTCATAAATCCATGCTGGCTGCTTATGATCAGCCTTTCCTCTTCCAGAGGTTTGCAAGTGACCTTCCTCAGCTTATGCTCCAGTAACTTTCCAGGTATTGAAGTGAAGCTAACTGGCTGGTAGTTCCTTGAGTCCTTCATTTGGCCTTTTTTTAAAGAGGGGCACTGTGTTGGCCCTTTTCCAGTCCTTTGGTACCTACCTCATCTTCTATGACTTCATGAATATCATTGCCAAGGGCTCCAAGATCTCCGCTGCCATTTTCTTCAGTACCCTGGAATGATGTTCATTTGGCCCTGTTGACTTAAATACATTCAGACCAAACAAAAGCTTTCTGACTACTTCTATTGTTATCTCCTCCCACAGCTTGCCCTCTTCTTTATCCAGATAATCCCTATTAGGTGTCTGGCTGCAGCTTAATTTTTTTGCAAAGAATGGGGCAAAGTAGCTGTTGAGTAGATCCACCTTTTTACATCTTCAGATAGGAATTTCTCCTGGCTTGTTAACAGAGGATCCACAGCTTCCTTGGTCCTTCTTTTCTGGCCGACATATAGAACCTCTTCTTGTTGTCCTTAACCTCCTTTGCCAGGTGCAACTCATTCTTTATCTTTGCCTTCCTGATTTTGTCCCTGTAGATACATGCCATTTCTTGGTATGCTTCCTTGTTGACCTGCCCCTTCTTCCACTGCCTGTATGCTTCCCTTTTGCATTTGAGGTATTTTAGAAGCTTTTTCTGCAACCACATTGGCCTCTGTGTGGTCTCTTGCTGGAAGGTTTTGATCACCATCCCCTGTGGAACCTAGTTTAAAGTCATCCTTTTTAGGCTGGCCAGATGATGTCCAAATGTACTTTTCACCATTCTTGTCAGATGGATTCCATCTCTTGATAGTAATCCTTCTCCCAAGAATGTACACCCATTGTTAACAAAGACAAGGCCTTCACGTTGACACCACCATCTCAGCCATGTATTCACTTCCAGGATACAATAGTTTCTGCCTGGAATTGTTAAGAACACCACTTGTACTCCAGGCTCCTTAATCCTCCTGCCAAGAGCCTCATAGTCACCTCTGATCTGCTCAGGTAGTATCATTGGTTTCTACATGGAGAAGCAGGAAGGAGTAGTGGTCCAAAGGATGGATGAACTTTTGTAGTCTTTCTGAGACTCCTCTTGGGCCCCCAAATGTGGACAAAAAATTGGTGCCTCTGTCCCCTGCAGAAGAGAGTCACCAACCACCACTACTCTTCTCTTCCTTCTTGGTGCAGTGGTCCTGGAGCCCCTTTCCTTGGGTCTTGCACTACCTGTGCTCTAGGCTACTGACTCCTCTGCCTGATGCCTGCAGATGTCCATTCTGCTTCCTTTTCCTCAAAAGTTTCACCACGGAGTACTTGAAAGTGGTTGCTGACTTCAATCTGCTGCTCTTGAATTCTGAGGACCCTTCTCCTTCAAGAAGTTACATGCTGCCACTTCTCCATTACCAGCTTCTCGTAACTCTTGTCCAAGTAATCTTCCTGGTTCCTGATGCAATGCAGCACGGATATCTGAACACCATATATCACACCAGGACCCTTGCACATACTCAAACACACCCATGCACAGTCTCCTGCTCCCTGGCTCCCTCCTGGGGCAAACTCCCTAGGCAAACTCCCTCTCTGTGGGTGTGTTCACACATGCCTATAAATGCACAGCAATAAATTCTGGAGTTTATCATTCTGGAGCTTATTGCTGCCAGGCACACGTCTGCATCTGCTCTCAGACCACAGCACATTGAGCCAGGATAGAGGAGCCATGTAGACACTGAGACATTTACTGCACTAACTAGGCAGCTGTGCAGTAAACACGCAGTTACTGCGTAGTTACAACATCTTGTGTAGATGCACCCTGTTTGCTGCTGTTATGGTTCACTGGGGGCTGCCTTTTCATAAGGCTGCCTATCCTAGCTCCACTTCACAGCTCCACTTCACAGTTGCCTAAACCAGCCCCACTCAGAGCAAGCCCTGTTACTGAGGGCACTGACAGACATGCAGCTCTCTGCTGTAACTCATGGTACTTCACATAAACACTGTGAGTTACAGTGATTCCCCAGACCCAACAGACATTTGCTGTTGGGTCCCATGGGTTGGGGGATCAAGCTGCAGTTTGGAGCAAGTGTGAGTATGCAGTTACTCTTTCCTAGCCCTGCCCCTCCCCACTCTCAGCCCCAGTGCTCCCTCAGAAAGGGAGGTCAGGAAAGGAGTGGAGGTCTGGTCAGGCTTGGTTTGGGGTTTGCCCAGCCTGTGCTGGAAGGTGGAGCAGGTGGACTGAACTCCCCCTGCTCAGCCCAGCTCTGCTCCCAGCATGTGGTAACGTAAGTTAACGAAGGTGCCGTACCTTGGAGCACCTTCTTCTGAACCTTCATATAATGAGGGTTCAGATTGTCATGAGACGTAGCCCTTTCAAAGTGCTCTGCAGCTGTCTGAAAGGGCACAGCTGTAAAGTGCTTCAGGGGGCTGATTGCACAACAAAATGTCACTTGTGTCAGTGCCCTTAGTCACATGGGGGAGGGAAGAAAAGAAAAATATGAGAGCAAGGGGGAGAGAGAGACAGACAAACAGCCAGCCAGACAGAGAAAAGCAAACACACAACACAGGGGGAAAAGGAAAAAAGAACACCCCCAGACACACACACTAGGCCCTAGTCAAACACAGTAGCACCAGTCAGCCACCCTAGGCCACTAGCACAGAGAAAAACCTATTCAAGGCCGCCTTGCACTTGCACTGCTTACCCCAGAGCAACTGCTCTCTGTTTACTGCTCAACTTACTGAATTTTCTAGTAAGTTGTCTTGCTGAGTTTTTTTGCTGAGTTTTCTATCTAATGCAAATTTTCACCATGTAACATGAAAGAAAAGCTGGATATCACAGGTTGCTTTGTATGTCATTGATAAAATCTGGCACATCACAAATAGCTATCCATGCAAAATACCATACACATTAAGAGGCTGAGTGAATATTTTTGATTCTGAGAATCAGATAAATATTTTAATGATATTATTGTTCCATGTTACCCATCATATCTGGCATTAATAAATTGAACTATCTAAGCAAATTTGTTTAGGAAATAAGAATATGCAAGATACTAAAATGGCCCATCATGATTCTGAGTGATTTTAGCTTTAAGTTTGTTGAACTATAAGAAATCATAGTATCTGCATCCACTGAATGTCAGGAGAGAAGAGGTTTCAAAACTGGATAATAAAGCATTTTATCAATGAATGAACAGATGATTCAGTTCATCTAATGGAATATGGAGTGCTCACAATTCATATCCTGCCTGAGGAAACAGTGATTAGTGACTAAGCATTATAGCTTAGTCACCTTAGTGATTGATGTTATTGGTTTTTTGATTCTGTTTGCAAATATCTACATCTCAGGGCCCCTCTACACACGCAGGTAATTGTGATCCAAGGCTCGCCTTGCAGCAGTGATAACATGTGATGGGATCTAATGCATGATCTACACAATTGTGCCTCCTGCCATGCCAACCGTGCATGGCAGGAGGTGTGATTGTGGGATCACACATTAGATCCCATTGCACCTTATCACTGGTGCAAGGCGAGCCTGGGATCATGATATGGGGTTCTGTCTGCACCAGCTTCTGTACCTATGAGCCTTACAGCTGACAGGGCTTGGTGGGGCTCATAGTGGGGGCAGCATTCCCCTGCACTGTCCCACTGAAAACCCTGTAGCCAACATGGGTTGCAGCGCTCGCAGCCAGGGCAGAGCTGGGAATGCTGCCCTCGCTGTGAGCATCGTTAGCTGTGGGGCTCACAGTGGTGGCAATGTTCTCCCTGCTGCCACTGCTATAAGCCCCATAGCACATGAAGCTCACAGCAGGGGCAGTGTGCTCCCTGCCACACCCACTAAGAGCCCCACAGCTAAAGATGCTGCCCCCGCTTCAAGCCCTACAGCCAAAGAGGCTGCCCCTGCTAAGAGCCTTGTCAGCTGCAAGGCTGACAGTGGGCAGTGCACCCCTGTGACTGGGAGCCCTTCAGCTGATGGGCTTCCAGCTACTGGGGAGCACTTGGCCACACGTTCAATTATTGGTACGATTAGAACAAGCTACAAATTCCACTTTTATGTGGAATAACTTTGTATTGCTTGTTTTATCAAGCCACTAATTGGAGGAACATGTAGCTGGGTCACAAGTTAGGGTATGATTAGCTGGTTGATGTGTAACAGATAGAGAGCCTTATGTGTAGCAGATAGAGAGGGCCTTAGTGGCATCTAGAAAGCATTCAGGCAACCTTGATAAGTATGTAATTTTTGTAATATTACAGTGGATTCTAGGTTTCAGAAACATCTGTTTTGGTAAAATAAAATAGTTTTCATGGTGAACATGTGTAACAATCATTGATTTCTTGGATTCTATTCCTCTCACTTGCCATTACTGAAATCTCCTGGACCAGATCCTCTACTAGTGAAAGTCATCATAGGTCTAACTGAAGTCAGTGGAGATATGCCCATTTATGCCAGGTGAGGATCCTTGGTGAGGATTAAGTGTTGGCATTATATTTAATAATATGTCATTTATTTTTTTTCAGATGGGACTTGGTGATAAGATGCTGGGTCCAAGAACCATGTAACAGACCCACTTTCTGTTATATTCAGGATCAAATGCAAGAGGTGAGAAACTCTCCTCTGTGCTATACCTCTCACCTTTATAGCAAGACATTGTCCACTGGAGTCATCAATCAGGCCTTTGAAGGTGAGTTTGAGTTGTGGCCTGTAGCCCTTCTTTTTCCCCTTGTTAACAATATTAATGAAAAGTAAAAAAACCCAACATTGTACAGTAGTTAAACTTTTCCTGTTCCTTCATGATCACATTTCATTCCCTTATTACGCCATGTGAAATAGGCAGTTCTTTTAAAATTGTGTTAAGCAGAATTCACAAATGATTAAATAACTGGAAAAAAATAGGTTGTTTACAAAAGCACTGGAGATTTTTTAGGTGTGAATTTTTTTCATTAAGTGGGCATCTAAATCTGGGGTAAGTCTACTGGCATGAAGGGAGTTCTCAGATTTTTTCCAGTGCCAATGAGATTAGGGAACATCATGACAACCTGCTTGTCATGATTTTCCCAGAAATGCTGTAAAATATGAAGAAATATAAAAGCAAGGGGAGAAGAGTCTTTTGGGCTAGGGACAGACATTACACATAAATTGGTTTAAGTGATCAGAAACTGGTTTAAACTTATAACAGAACAGACATTCAGTGCACATAAACCAGTTTGAAAATGGCTGAAACCTGTGTGAGGTAAACCTGGTTAAACGTAGTATCAGACTTAACTGATTTGGGTCAAACCAGTTTACGCAATGTCTGTCCCAGACCCTTTCCTGGTTTAGCTTAAGCCAGAGTCCCCCAGCATCCCAGATGCTTTTCAGCCCTGGGTGGAGCTCTCTGCTCCACAGCAGGGCTGGCCCCATCCCTCTGCTCCCTGTGGGAGCTCCAGCAGAGACTGCAGACACATCAGCATCTGCCTGGCTTCCTCCTGCTCCTGCCTCCCCTTTCCCCCAAGTAGGGATTCTCCCCGTCCCTTCTCCCAGAGAATGGACCACAGCTAGCACATGGTATGCTAGCTAATGCTGAGGGGTATCTGTGTAAGGCAGACAAGACAAAGGCAGATAGGACAATGTCTACTTAGGGATTTTTGGAGCTAATCAACAGGTAGCTGGTAATGTCCCTCAGTTCTTTCCTTGGAAAAAGGTGTTTAAGAAGAGCTTGAACTAACGAGAGAGGCTTTTGTTTTTTTGATGGAGTGCTAAATGCTATGTTATCAACTCACCGCTGGGCTGGTCAGAAGCAGCAAGGGGGGGCCAGGGACTCTAATCAGAGTGTCCTGCTGGGGCCTGCATTTTCTCAGTCCAGAGGGAATGTCTGTACTGTCCAGAGGGAATGTTTGTACGGTTACAAATCGGTTCAGCCTAGCCAGGTTAGACTAATCTGCAAAGATTGAATCAATTTAGGCTCAGTCTTTTTGAATGTCTGTCCCTAGCCTTGGTGTGCAAGGATGACCACGATTCAAGAATTGATGTTAATACGAGTTCAGCTACTGATTTCCTTTGTAATCTCTCTACCTCATTTTACGTAATTATAAAATGGGAATAATAATACTTTACTCCCTCTGGGTGGTTTGTGAAGAATAATTAGCTAATTCTTGTCAAATACAAAGGAGATCACCATAAGGGCTTGTTACATGGTAATTCTGGGTGGCTCCTATGAACTCTTAACACATGGACTGTCCGCACATTAACACCTGAAACTAGTTTTAAGCGGTCGTTACATGGTTCAAAGTTATGCTACTCCAGGGCAGGATTATCTCTGATCCATGTTACTCAGCTTGTGTTACACCTTAGTGTAAACACCCCGCCTGCCCTGCCTCCCCTCCTGGCCCAGATCAGGCCTACTGCCTCCGCCCTCCCCAGAACCACAGATCCCTGCTCCCTCCCCAGCTTACCTGTGGCTGTCTGCATTGTCTGTCCAGGGCAGGCAAGAAGGGTTTACCTTCCTGCTCAGCCTCCACCACTGCTGCTTTCTGGATGAACTCAGCTTGGAGAAGAGCAACAGCACAGCAGCAGCTGCTGCCCAGGAGGCAGGTTAACTCTTCCCTGCCTGCTTTCCTGGGACAGACAATACAGGCAGCTATAAGTAAGCAGGGGTGGGATGGGGGCACTCCAGGTGCAGGGGAGAACATCAGAGCCCCAGAGGGCAGGGGTAAGAGGGGAAGCCCAGAATGGAAGGCGAGGGAGGTCTTACTTTGCGGTCCTCCAGGCTCCTTATGGCCTGAACGTGTGACCGCACCAAACTTGAGCTAGCACTAATATCAATCAACATTTGTGCATCTCACAGTGTTAGGTGTAACAAGACCCTAAAAAACTGAGTTATTAGTATTATTGTTTTTGTTACTGTAGCCCCAGCCAGGGTTCTGTAAAATAAGGATATGGTTAAGATGGCACAGGAAACCTTAATTCTGACATCCTATTTCCTGAGTGCTTGAATTTGCAACCTTAATAATGTTCTTTCAATGTAGGCTCTCTGTGTATGCATACTTTTATACATGTGTGTGGTGTCCTCAGTTTTTTAAAAGCAAGCTGAAAAAGAAATGTATTCCAGCATTAAACTGACACCTTCAAAAGTCATCTCTTGGGATCTTTAGAGCTACTGCCTAGGCCTCTGCCACTGGATCAAAGGGAGTAATTGATAGCAGTGGTAGGTTCTCATTCTGTATGTGGACCAGCACTTGGAGGGAATTAGACACACTGTTTGCCAGTGAACGTCAAAGATATTTGCTGACCGTGGAGGAATGCTGAAAGTCAGGCCTCATGGGTTCCATTCCAGGTTCTGGAGAAGAATGTGCTCTACTG
This sequence comes from Alligator sinensis, assembly GCF_000455745.1. Lineage (NCBI taxonomy): Eukaryota > Metazoa > Chordata > Crocodylia > Alligatoridae > Alligator > Alligator sinensis. The sequence goes on from NW_005842179.1 coordinate 323,383, forward strand.
GGCACAGACTCTTCTACACATTCCCCCCAGGCTTTCACCCTGCTGCCCCATCCCCTCCAGCTATCCAGTTTGAATGTTCTCTGTTCTCTATCCTGGCAATTTGTCCCAGTCCCATTTATTTCACATAGCTATTCACAGTCTCCACTTCTCCACTTCTTAGGTTTCTCATCTAACTCCCAATCTTCTTGCTCAGTCATTCCCATTTCCCCCATCCCTTTGGATTTTTTAATGCACCCTCTTTGCCCAGCTCTTCCAAGTCCTTTATTACTTGGTTTCTCTCTCCACAGACTTCAGTTGCACAATGTTTATGTTCCACGTCCTCATTGGCCCCTTGTCCCAAGCAGCGAGTAGGATACTAGGTCATTAGGACACCATTGTTATGGGCACAGTTGAAGATATAAAGAGAAGACCAAATTAGAGTTTATTTTTGTGGGGATGACAGAGGGCATATCTCTGACCTAAAGGCTACCCTCTGCTTCCCCAGTTGAAGAGAGATACAGATGTCATACTTATAATCTATAACTATTAGGAGAAATGAGATTTTGTGTAGTGGAGAAGTGTGAATGATATGAAGACTCCAGCAAATATCCTGAAATGTAACTGGATGAAAGGATGATATCTAGAGAGATCAGTTCAGTGTTTAATGCTCTATGCCATCCATGGTGCAGCAAACTAATCTGGGGCTGACGTAGAAAGGAGAACTCTGAAAAGATGGTGCATCTTCCAGCCCCAAGATATAAAAAGTCCTCTCAGTTGCCAAAAAGAAGTTAGTAGTTTCTTGAAAACTATCCATTTTATTTTCCTTGTTTCCAATGTAGTGATCAGGACATGTTCCTCTGTTGGAACATCAAGCAACAGCCTATCAGTTTTAGCATAAAATGATGCAAGCAAGGCAGTGTTCCTCCAAGAAACATATAACCTTTACTAAATAAATACCACAGGTCACTGCTCGGAGTGGGAACAAAATTCTGATCCTTTAGAACAACAAACTTCAGAATAACCACTGATCCAAGACGCAAGTCTTTTCAGACACAACTCTACTTTTGGACATACAAACTGGGCCTGTAGCATTTTTTTGCTTCCTACATTTGACCATTTATTTGGGTAAGCATGGATTTTACTTGGAGACATGTTTGCCAGCATCTATCTTCTGGCTCCTTAGTAAAACTAAGTATGCTGATCAGTTTCCTGCCCGAAAGACTAATTCTCATGCTGAGCACCCAGATTTAATTTTAGCTTTCCCACTCTTGGTAGGGGTGTGCAAAATGGTGGATTGAGCCAGTGGCTGGACTTCTGGACAGTCTCCATGGGCTGTGACAGAGTGGACCTGCAGAACTGGGGCTCTGCCCTGATCTGGCCTGGCCCAGCACTGTCAAAGGCCCATGCTGTTATGGCCCCATGCTCCATGGGTCTAGCAGTGGCAGCCAGAAGGAACTGCTGTTGCAGGGGCTGCTGGTTCACTGTGGACCCACCCCTGTACTAGGCAGACCTTTAATTGTTTAGTGATGCAATCAAACTCTGTGCTACAATCACAACTGTAGAAATAGTTCTTACAGTCAGGTTAGGTATGAGAAATATGGTAGGGCAAATCTGAGGAAGTCTGTACTACCATAGTCCCTGGTGTAGTTCTTTTATGGATAGAGTATTACTTCTGCAGAGGTTTCAGTCCATCATCTTTGCATTTTCAAAACTAATACTAAACTAATCTTCAGAATTGTATCTCTTAAGTAGAACTGTGTAAATAATTGTTTTCTTGGTTTGGCCAATAATATAAAAAGAGAGAGAGAGAGAGAATTGTTTTGGGTGGATTGGGAAAAAATCTGAATTCTCAAAGAAATAAAAAAAATTGTTCAGATCAACCAACACACTTTAATTACAAAGACTTTTTAATACTTTAAAACAATGAAATTAAGAAAATGTGGTCTCCAAATATCATTTTGAAAGAAAAGAATTGAAATGTTTTCTGTAAAAATGTAAAAATAAAATATATGACTTCTTCACCTTCTCTTCCTCCCTTTTCCTTTTCTCCCCTCCCATTTCCACCTTCTTCCCCCCTGCCTCATCCCCAGGTCCAGTCAACTCAAAACTACTTTTTTTGGGAAATGCATTATTTCTTTGAAATATTTCACCTGAGTCTTGAATCTAGTTTTCCCTTGAGTTAGTTCCCTTGGACAGAAAATTAGTGAAATGGCTAAATTATTTTTTAGAAATTTCTCAGGTGTACTCAGGGTATGCAGGGTTAAGATCTAGGATCAGGGAGTGTGTCGCTGCCAGAGATGTACCAATGGCTTTCCACTTACTATTTAAACATTGTCAATTTACCTTGTTAAAAACAATCCTCCTCAACTGCTTTTCTGTGTATCTCCCTGTGTTTAAGGTAATCACTTAGACAAACAAGTTTCTCTAACACAAGTGTATTGATAAACGGCATTGCTTAAGCCTGGTATCAGGCCACTTTTGTACATTTCTGAACTTCTGTAATCCCTTTTTCAATTTAACTCAGTTATCATCTGCCCCCAAGCCTATGGAGGTCAGTGGAAAAGCTCCCCATTGGCTTCACTTAGCTTTTAGTTATGCCATAGAAATAGGTTTTTATAACACGCTGCCTGCAAAGCTGATGCAGCACACAACCATCATGCCATATCTCTTCCCTTGATAAATTCTCTCTCATTTTAAAAAAAAGAAGCAAATTGTGAGTATAACTAGGTTGGAAGAAGAACAGCCACACCAATCGTCAAGTTTTGGAGAAAAGAACCCAGAAACTACAGGTTTCCCTCGATTTATGCAGGTTCTTTATATATGAATTTGCTCTTATGCTATGAGCATATATAGACCCATAATTTGTTATATGCAAGGTAAATTCACTCTTACGTGATCAGCATAAATGCACCCCCCCCCACCCAAGCAGGTAAGTCTTTGTGGGGAGGGGAAAGGGCCCCACTCACCCCAGCCCCGGCTGCAGCGGCCCCGGGAGGGGCCGGGGGCAGCAGCCTGCAGCTGCTGGGCTGCACCGTGCTCCACCTGTCCCCTGCGCCTGGGCTCACTCCAGCTCTTGGGCTACACCATGCTATGGTGCAGGCAGTTGGTGTCAGCTACTCCTGCGGCTGCTCCAGTATGGATTGGGGTGAGTGCGGACAAGCAGAACCCGGGGAGCGGCGGGGCACAGCACTCACCCCAGCGCCAGCTGCAACAGCCTTGGGAACAGCCGACATCAGCTGCTTACACTAGGGCACGGCGCAGCCTAGAAACAGAGGTGAATGGGGACAGGCAGAACACGGTGCAGCCCAGAGGCTGCAGGCAGCTGGTGCTGGCCACTCCTGGGACTGCTGCAGCCAAGACTGGGGTGAGTGCCACTCTGTTCCCTCTGCTTTGCTGCCTTGTGCATCCCTGGGAATGGCACCCCTCCCCCTGCCCCTTCCCTAGTCCCAGCCTCAATCCCTCCTTCACCGCCATGGGGACCTATCCCTATTTGTTACATTGTAAAGTGGGCTCGCTTTATGCGATTTTGATTTATGTGCTGTTCTCTGGGAACTCATGTACATCATAAATTGAGGGAAACCTGTATTAATTGTAAAAACTAATAAACATAAACTATAAATCTAGGGAAGGAACCATTGGCTTTGTGACGTGTCTGTACAGTGCCTGACATCATGAAGTCCTGGCCCTTGCTTGGAGCCCTTAGATTATACCCTTACACAAATAATAAACCAGCATAAATTATACCAGCTGTCTCTATCTCTGCTGTGAGTGTGGGACACTGGATGTATTTACCAAGAGTGCTTGAGGCACTTAGAGGTCCTTGTCAGTACATGTCTTAGGAAAAATATACTTTAAGAAAAAATAAAAAACTTAAAATCCATGTAAATGGATGCACAGCACGCTTGTCTGGAGCTAGGCAAAAATGTTATGTTTAGCATCCTTTGGCTGAAAGAACAGCAAATCTGTGCAAGTCATCCTAAAGCCATGTGACACAGGAGACACAAATGCATCTCCACTGATATGTAATATTGTGTGAAGTATTACAACATTGTATTCTATTTATACTCCATATTGGAGATGAGGGGACACTGAAATAAAAGTACTTGCAACTCCAGGTACCCCACAGGTAGCAGCATAATAATTTATGTCCATACTGTCCCACTTGTTTTAGAGTAAGATATCGAGGCTTAAGGAACCACATTTTTAGCTTTATTCTTTTTCAGATAGAAATATGTAATTGAGCTCTTGTCTAGAATATACTTATTATGGTGCACAACTTTCTGCTGTCTCCACAAGTCAACCAACATCCCTTGTTTACCAGTGTGTAAATAATTTGGTATTTGAAAGGAAGAGGAGACATTATATATAATATTATTTCAAGAAAAGTAGGACAATATTTTTAAGAGGAACAAGAGAGGATTTAAATCTACTTCTGATCAAAGTGATTCTCACCATATAAAGTGGTAGGATATTAGATATTGAATCACAGAATCATAGAAAATTTGGGTTGAAAGGGACTTCAGGAGGTCATCTAGTGACCAGCCTCCTGCTAAAAGCAGGACCCTCCCCACCTAGATCATCCCAGTGAAGGCTTTGTCTAGTTGGTTCATAAAAACCTCCAAGGATGGAGATTCATCAACCTCTCTGGGTAACCTGGTCCAGTGTTTTACTACCTTCCTAGTGAGAAAATTCTTCCTAATATTGAACCTAAATGTCCCTTGCTGCAATTTGACCCCATTGCTCCTTGTTCTGTCATCTGGCACCACTGAGAGCAATATATATCAATATATTTGCATGGCATAGCTTTATTACCAACAGGGCTCAGTACCTTGTTGTAAACCAGCAGCATAGCTTCACTAACTGACAGAGTTATGCCCATTTGCATCATCTGAAGAGATGGCTCCTAAAACATTTGTAGGCCATGTTCTGTTTGTTCAGTGTTCACCAATCATGTCTTCCACTAGTTGTTTTTTGTCTTATATATTGTCAGCTTCTGAAAAATAAAGTACAGAAACACTAAATGTAAAGTATACTGAAAGTCTTTGTATAAGCATAATAACAATTTGCACCTTTTAACGTAAGACAGCAGAGTATTTGCTAACATCAGCTAATTATACAACTGCCTACAAGGTAGTTAAGGAATATGGTTGCAGATTCTTAAACAAGGGCCATGATAAAATGCAATAGCTGTTTGACAGCACTGAACAGCATGGTGTGTTAATTTGGAACAGGAAATAACAAAAGACTGCAGAAATTTGGCAATGGAAAGTGCAAGATGAATTAGTGTAGGTCCAATGGAATCCATTCAACTGTAGTTTGGCCAGGACATTCTGACAGACACCTTGCAGGCATTGCAGTTAACTTCTCTTGCAAAAAATGCCATGTTATTGAGCCCAAATGATCAGTACCTGATCCAAGGGTATGTCTACACTGCTGCCTGCAGCATACCATAGAGATACCAGAACTAACTTTAAGTGAGTTAGCTGAATCTCTGGAAGCCGCCTAACTGCAGCATAGAGATCCACAAAGAGCTTCTCAACTGCAGAAGCCTGTCTTTAGTTAAAGTTAGCTTAGGCACCTTTCTACATTACACTGCAGTCCACTACTATGTAGACATACCCTAAGGGAATAACTGCCTATGATTGAATCACCAGCACCATTTCAGACATCATTTAGATGTTCCTAGGAAGTCTCCTCCTTGAGTATTTAGTTGACTTAGGCTTTTCTTGTGGAATCTGAGGGGATCATTGCACAAGTTTTATGGCTACATTTAATATGTATAACTCTGCTTAGTGTAAATCAATCACCTAAGTTTAGCAATGGTGAAACTAACAACACACACACGCGCACACTGTGTATAAAATTCTCCTCTTCTCTACTTTCCCTTTAGTTCCTGCTAGTTATTATCTCTCAAGGCTCATTCAAGTGCTGTTTTCTTGCTGGTTTATGACTTCTTGGGTCATTAGTGCTATTTTAGATGCTCACATTTTTCTGGTTTCTTAGACTTTCCCAGCCAAGACTTTTCCTCACTTTCTATGCTGTGTATCTTCCATTTTTCTGTTGCTGCTGTAACTAACTGGGCTAGCTTTATTTATCCTGATAGGCTGACCTATAACAAAGGTAATCACCTTACTCAATATCTTGATAAGTTAACATTTATTTCTTGGCTTATATGTATAGTGTATCTAGTACTAAATTTTCTTAGAGGGTCTGAGCCTGGACCATTGTGCTAACAGGAGAATAAACAAAGGCAAAAGGAAGAACATGCATATTTGGTTGCATGTAAAATCTCAACATAAATGTGACAAGGCACCAGTTCTGTAGTAACTTTGTCACTCGTCATGTCACACCAAAAGTTAAAAGGAAGTTTATCCACATTGTATTGTACAGTATGCAGAACTTCTACAAATAGGCTTTCTCCTTAATATGTGTCTAGAGCTCAAAGATAAAAGAAAGGCAAGAAGTTTACTTGCAAGATGATTTTTTTATTATTTGGTTTAATGGTAAACACAATAACACTAGATTAAAAGTGAACACAATATTTGGTACATTCTGTGATCCTGCAGATCTGTTGGGGAAAGAATTAGTAATGTATCTATATATCTGGTAAAAATATCACAGTGACTTCATACTCACATTTGTGTAAACATCATCTCATCAGCTCTAGATACTTATACAGGAAACAAATCTGAAAGCTCCTCTAGTGTTCTATACTTAGGCAGGTCAGCCGGCATATGTCTGGTCTGAAAATACCCGGTTTTACTTGGAAGACCTTATTTTAAGGTTTCTGTCTTCAGAGTTTGTTGCAAACATGCCCTCTACATTTTGCCACATGCCAATTCCAAGGCAGCTTGCCCCTCAGGGTTTCCATTAAGTGCTTTATTAAGAAAAACAAAAAAGAGATTGGTGAAAACTGAGCACAGATTGAATGACTAAATATTGCCATAATATTCCTGAACCGACAAAGTGAGTATCAAATGATTTTTCTTTGCTGCTAATCATTGCAGTATGTGAACACAGTTTGTTCTGTCTCCCAAGCCCCATCCTCCCTCAACAGAGTTCTTAAATTAAGTTTCTCATTCCTATTTTTCTTTTTTAATCTATCTTAATTTACTATATTGATTGCAGAAGGCTTTGAGTTTTCTGCAGTATAAAGAAGGGGGAAAAGCACCCCAGTGAAGTGACATAATAAACTGAATGTCCCCTACTAGAAGAGCACAATGCTTGTGATTCTCAAGTGTAGATCCCTGCATATCACATGTTTTACTTTCTAGTTGTGAAGTAAAGTAAGTAGGGGTGTAATAAAAAAGGTATGTGTTACTAAGAATAAATCCACAGAAGAGCAACACTAATAACTCAAACCTTTTAGCTATTTAATTATTTTTCCATTTTTAAAAGTCATTTCCATCACTATTGGTTCTGTACATATGTGCAAATGTAAACAAGACAAAATTAATATAATAATGCCAAATAAGACATCAGAAATAGCTAAAAGCTGTTTCTTAATCTGTTCCTCGAAGAGCAGAACATTTATTAAATGGTAAAGGTGCACCAGTACATTGGTCTGATATCAGATCAGCACCGATATAAAGAAAATTGACTGTATTGGAAATCGGACTGATGTGGCTAATAATTTGGCTGATAAATGCCTGTGTGTGCGTGCAGCCGCAGCACAGCATGCAGGCAGTGAGGAGCACAGACCGGCAGTTTGGAGAGCTGCGTGCAGCTGGTAAATCTGTTGTGGTGGAAGGGGAGGGGTGTGGAGGGGCAGATCAATGCCCCCTGCAATGAGGGGTGAGTGGGTCTGGGGCAGGCACTGCCCAGCCAGGGTGAGGTGGGGCGGGGCAGGGTGTGGGATGGAGCTGTGGCTTCTCCGGGGGTGTGGGGAGGGGGGAGCTCCTGCTGCTGTGTGCACCTCAGGACTGCATGGGGGGGTCGTGTGCCCCCTGGATCTGCATGGGGTCGGGCAAACAAGGGCAGGATGCAGTTGTGGGCTGGGGCCGGGGCTGCAGTAGGCTGTGCTCGGGGCAGGCGGAAGTGGTGCTACGGGGGGGTTGCAGCAACCCCAAATTTTACCATAGTCCCCCCTCCCAGCACTGCCACTGCCCACCCCGAGTGCTGCCTGGCTCAGCCCCTGCTGGGAAGTATCTGACGCCATCCCGGCCCCAGCCTGCATTTGCAGTCTACCCTGCCCTGCCCTGCCCCACCCTGCCCTGCACAGATCTGGGGGGGCACATGCCCACTCCATGCCCTCCTGGGGGGCATGCAGCAGCAGTAGTTGCCACCCTCCATGTTACCCGGATAAGCTGCGGCACCATCCCATGCCCCACCCTGCCCCATCTGGGCAGTCCCAGCCCCAGCCCCAACCCTAGCCCCACTCCTTCCTTCACCATGGGAGGCATTTATCTGCCCCTCCATGCCCCTTCCCTCCCCCCTCCCCTTTCACCACAACAGACTTACCAGCTGGATGCAGCTGTATCAGAAATCGGATCAGCATTAAAAATCAGCTATTGGTATCGGCCCCCAAAATCTCTATTGGTGCACTCCTATTATCTGCTGGAAGATGCATCAATTTACACTTGATCTTTAAGCAATAGGCATCTAGACCAGTGGCTCTACATTTTTAGATTCAGGGCACCTATCCATAACTTTCTTTAATTTGGTGCCACCCCACCATTGTTGTGCTGCCTCACCTTACCTCAGTGGTTCTCAGCTGGGGTGTTGCTGCTAAACTCTGTTCCATCTGCTCTATGCACCTCTGTTTCTGGGAGGAACATGGCGGGGAGTGGTGTTAGACCTAGCTGCTGCTTCCCAGCCCTATGCGCCAACCAGCAGATCAGGGTATAGGGCTGGGAGAATGTCTCCTCCCCTGGCTACTTCTTCCCAGCCCTATGCCCCAGTTGGTAGACTGGGGCATGGGGTGGGAAAATGTCTTCTTCCCCTGCTGCTGCTTTCCAGTCCCATGCCCCGATCCCCAGTGATCTTGATTTACAGGTAGAAGGCAGCTGTGCAGTAGATTAATTTACTGCTCAGTAAATGGTGCACACATGTAGATGGTGACGCTTTACTGCTCAGTAGATTTGTCTACTGCACAGTAAAGCATCTTGTGTAGACACACCCCATCTTTCCATAAAAAAGCCAGCTCTAGGCTATGACTCTGGAAACATCTTTTTTTCTGTATTCTGCTTTCCAAAAAAAAAGGTACATTTCTTATCTGAGGGAGGTGGTGCACATGAAAAGTATTATAATGGTGAGGATCTCTAAATGCTTTGGTTCAGGATGTAATCTATACATGCTGTAGCAGCACAGAATAAATTCAAGCTATTGGTTACTCCTTTTATGGTCGCTAGACAAACTTTCTCTGCAAGTTGTTTGACTTCATTTGTCTTCCAATATTGTATTTGAATTAATAATAACTGTTCTTTCTTTCAAATGCAGATAGCGATGCTCTGTGTACAGATTCAGATAGTATTATTTCAACTGCTTTAGAGGAAACCAAGAATGAAGAAGGCTTAAATTATCTGGTACTTGTCAGAGAAAGCAATCCAGATGAAGAAAACAGCAATTCAAATGGATGTAATAAAATCTAATTGTGTCATTTGGAGAAAAGAAGAGTAGGCACAATATGCAGATGAAGAAATAAGCCAAGGAAAATGCCCTTCACTTGGCCCTTCTTTCAGCAATCCTGAAGGCATGAACTATGCCTGTGGTCTGGTTTATTTTCAGTTTAAGGAACTAGCAAGTTTGTTTCTTATGGTAATTAGAGATGTAAAATATGGGAAAATATCACAAAGAAATGGATTTTGTTTAATAGAATAGAAATAATAACACAACTGCACATGACTATTTTGTTCAAGAATTTCTGAATTTTATGACCTCTAGTTTTGTAGGAGATAAAGTGAGGGAATAAAACATGTAATCAGCTGAGACGTGTTTCTTCTGTAACACTGAATTATCCATTCTCTATCTAGTATGCTCATCTTTTTTGGCAGATAACAAACACATTGGCTCACACCCATTCATGCTTAAAAGGAAGCATTGATAAGCTATTGTATATATTATAAAGATGTTTTCCTCTGGTTTAGAGAAACAAAATCAACTGAAAGTTTCTCCCAAATTTAGATCTTTTTTTTCAAAATACACTTTTACAAGCTGAAAAGGCAATTTAAATGTTTTAATGGCCGTTTATCTTTTTTTAAAAGAAATTCCATTTAAAATTAGAATTCAGCCAACAAATGATGATTATTCATCAGTGGGGGTAGTTTATTTTATTACTTAATTTAAAAGAGAAAAAGAAAAGATTCTAGAACCATTTAGACCTATTAAATTGTGTTGTTGCTTATTTGTGGATCCATATGAACTTACCATACTACCTTTGTCCTCCTTGCTCCTTCTGTTTGTCTTATTTCATATTGGGTTATAAGATCACCATGTCAGGAGCTTTCTCTTATAGTGATTAGATTAATGGGGATGCACTGGCAATTGGAATTCTAGGAAGATACAGGAGACCATGGTAATCAGTCATGATGCAAGATTAAAAGATGCTATTATCCTTTCATGTATTTGGAAGTCAGAGCAAATTATTTGACAAGTTTCCCAGGTGGCATATACCACAGTGAGGAATAAAAACACATTGATAGTCAACTGGGACCATGTCATAGTGAGTTGTAATTCAGCAAGTTAGATAGCATCTCCTACATCATTTTCCTACCCTGTCAAATGTAACCATATCACACTTTTCTTTGCATCTCTCTGATGCTCCCTCTTCCTTTATAACATCAAATATAAGTTACAACCTTGTCTTCGCCTTCTGATTAGAATTTCACCCAGCAGCATAGTTTGGTATTTTGGGTCTAGCTAAGGGCTGCTTGATGGCTCCTCAGTGACCTACATGAAATATGTTGACAGTGCAATCCAATTCTGCCTGTAGAGTTGCTCATATCACAAAAACCACTAGAGAGAACTTTGAGAGGTAGTTAGCCATGTTAGTATGAAGTCATGCAGAAGGCAGGGCATAGCATATCATCTGACAGAAGGCTGTCACCTATGAAAGTTTAGCTTTCTGAACTAGTTAGTTTCTAAGGTGTCATCCTACCCTGCCTTCTGCCTAGAGAGAGTTTTGGTGACGATCGTAGCAGAGTGGCCAAACATTTAAGAGGCAAGGAGAACCTTTTTAGCTTTCCAACCTCACTCTGGATTCATTATCTATGTGATAAGAAACTGTCATTGCCCAGCCTTCATTTATCTCTGAACTGGCCAATCTCCAGCTCTGGTGGAACAAGATAAAGATGTTATAGAGGTGTTATGACATAAATCCTTTATAAGTCTATGGGTAAAACATTTAATGTAAGGAACTTTGATATTTTTGAAGAAGAAAAAAATCTTGTATGTGTGTGTATGCATGTGGTACTACATGGCATATATGAGATGTTTATAATCTGAGCTTTCAGAATGAGTAAAATAGTCATTGTGCCTTTACTACTGGTACAAGAGGCTCTCAGTTTCCCAACATAAGAGGCATCAATATTTATTCTGGCTCTTATTCTTTAAAACAGTACCTCAAAGTTCAATATGGGGGCACATCTACTAATGCATATCTATTAATGTGTGTGAATAAACTCCGGAGCTTATCTGGATTCTTTACATGTGCCTGGGACTGTAGTACGCTGAGCCTGGGTGGAGCAGCCCTGGCTGGCAGGAGGTCTAAGAGGCCAGCCTGCCAGCCTGGGGCTGCTCCTCCTGGCCCAATGTACTGTGCTGGGGCTGGCTGAGGCATGAGGGTGCTTCAGCATGGGACTAGACAGCAGGCAGCCCCTGCACTGAAGCACCATTGTGCCTCAGCCAGCCCCTTCAGCATCTACACATGTGCTACTGCGGTTTTTTTCTCTGCAGCAGGATATAAGTAAATACAAGTACTATCCTGTTGCAGAGTAAATTAGTATACTCTAGCGTAATAGGGTTGCATGTGTAGACACGGAGATGTTTACTGCACAGCTAATTGGTCTGCTACACAGTAGATGCACCCATTAAGGTCAAAGGTCCTCTCCAGTCCATCACTCCATTGAGGTAGCTTGGAAAAGGCATTTCATTTTCTGTAGCTAATGTCACACAAGGGAGTGGTGTGGTTAAAATCAAATCCAGACACCCTTAACCAGGGGTCCTGTTTACATCTGGAGGCAGTTTTTGTCAGTAGTTTGGAGTGGGATTTGAACTTATGCCTTAAGCACTGTAGTGAAACACTAACTCAGTAGCATAACTAGGGTAAGACAGCTGGCCACCCTGGATGCCAACTTAGGAAGGGAGGGGCAGAAAAATATCAGCCGCTGCCTCAGTCATACAATTACACCTGGGGCACAATGGCAGCTGGAAATCACCACTGGCCCTACACATCCCACTGTCCTGGGTACAGGGCTGCTGTTATACTTCTGTTGTAACTACTTTGCCTGGACATTTTTAAGTGCTTCACCTGTAGCAGAAGCTATTTAATAAGGATGTGTTTGCTGTAGAGAGATGTAGTTGTAATGACCTTTGAATTTCCAGATCTTAACTATTTCAGAAAATAAAACACTTTGCTGATTAAATACTTGCATTGTTTTTTCAAGTCAAAATGGTCTTGAAATTAAAAGACTACAAAAGAGGATGTGAAACACCCATACTTTGTGGCTCAGTCCTTCAAGCAGTCAGTACTTTGGCTCTTAACCAGCTGTCGCTGGAACTGCTCATGTGCATAGAAATGGGCAAGTGCTTAAGCATTCTGTTGAATCAGGGCCCAAGTGTGTTGTGCTTTCACAATCTTCTCCTCATAGATAGTGAAACCCATACACAGTAAGTAGTTTAACTGACAAAAGAAATCCCAACTGGTATGATGCTTCTATAGAAACTAGCATCAAAAAGTGAAGTTTGAAACATTAATCATAAATACACTGAAAGTAGGGCTCTTTATTACAAAGGATAAAATCCCTTTAACAAAAGCATCATTCAGGGACACTATATTAAAGTAGAAGGGCCAATTCCTCAGGGGGTGTAAATCAACACCCCTAGTGCTGATTTACTGCAATGGAGGTCTTCATACTTTGAAAACTTGGCATAAAATTGCAACTGCAGTCTGCATTAAGGCATTACAGGTCTAATTTTGCTCAGGTAAATCCAGTATAATTCCATGGATTTAATGCAGATTTAAAAAACCATGTAAATGGCTATTGGCCATAATGTCCACAGCAGCATCACATTTATAAAGCTTATGCCTGGCAAAATCTTGAAAGATCTCTCCCTGGATAACACATGTGGTTGGACTGGAATGTGTGTAATGTTAATACTTTAGCCATAAAGAAGCTTGGTGTGATACTACAGTCAAGCAGTACAAATATCCCACATGGCTGTTCACTTATATGTCATTGACATTTTTCACATAAGTCAAAACTGAAACATTATAGTATGTTCTGGGAGGTGAGGAGTCAGGTAAGGTAGCTGGAGCAGGGTTTTACATAGGAATTACTGTAGATCCAGAGAACAGCAGGCACATAGCAGTCAATGGTACTATATATCTCCCATTATTGCAAATATAATACAGTACTATGTGCCAACCAATAAGTTATGGGTGTTTTTTTTGTTATTTCATATGGGCAATTCTCAATCATGCTTTCAGTTTCTTCTGCCATATGAATAGCCTCTGAGCTACTCAATATTATTATCAAGCACAAAAGTCCATGTGAATTGCTAGAAAGGGGAAAACTTTCCTTATTGTTGCTGACTTAAGAAGCAGCTGAGGATTATCTTGTGGGCAGAATCCTGGGCTGGCATAAAGCCAATGTTACATGTTTATGTAGCCCTTCTTGGTCCTCATCAGTATCACCTACCTTCTGATACTATGGGGCCATTTGGATCTGGAAGGAATAATGCACTGCACTCCACTAATCCCCAGTGAATCAAAAATATGACCAGTGCCATTCTTGTGTAACACAAGCCACAGAAGAATAGCATCCAGTTATTCCTGCATTGAACCCAGTAACTTGTTTTGGTTGGAGTATCTTCCAGAAGAGTTATCCAATCTTGTTTCAAAGAAGTGAAGAAATGGAGAATCTACCACTTCCCATGACAGCCTGTTCCAATTGTTATTCATGGTGACTGCTAAAATTTTAACTTGACCTCTTGGCCTATGTGAACCATGTATCATCATTTTTATGTGATACCTGCCACTGATGAAGGTACAGTTTTAATCCCAGCTTGGATGGTTATCTTGCTGGGGTGATCTGACCTCAGCTGACTTCCTGCCCCTAGGGTAGGGGGCTGGATCTGATGATCTTTATCAATGATTTGGATGTGGGGGTGAAAAGCTCACTGATCAAGTTTGCGGAGGACACCAAGTTATGGGGGTGTGGGGTCATGCCAGAAGATAGGTTGCTGATACAGGCAGACCTGGGCAGGCTGGAGAGTTGGGCAAACCGGAACCAGATGAAGTTCAACACTCAGAAGTGTAAGGTGCTCCATCTGAGGGCAAGCAATCCCCAACATACCTACAGGCTCGGTGGCGACAATTTGACATGCACCACAGCCAAAAGGGACCTAGGGGTAGTGATTGACCATCACATGAACATGAGATGGCAGTGCGATGCTGTGGCCAACAGGGAAAACAACATGCTGGCATGCATTAACCATTGCATCTCATGCAAAACTAAGGAAGTGATACTTCCACTGTACTCTGCACTGGTGAGACCGCAGTTGGAGTACTGCGTCCAGTTCTGGGCACCTCACTTTGACAAGGACATGGAAAAACTTGAGAGGGTCCAGAGAAAAGTCACCTGTATCATCAGGCATTTGCAAGACAAGCCATGCGAGGAGAGGCTGAGGGACTTGGGCCTCTTCAGCCTACAGAAGAGAAGGCTGAGAGGGGATTTGGTAGTGGCTTACTGCTACATCAGGGGAGTACATCAAGAACTTGGTGAACAGCTGTTCACCAGGACACCCCTGGGGAAGACCAGGAGCAAACTCCCGGAAGTCCGCTTCAGGCTTAATTCCAGGAAAAACTCCTTCACAGGCAGGGTGTCCAGACTGTGGGGTAAACTCCCCCCAGTGTTGATGCAGTCACCTACCCTGGAAATCTTCAAAAGGAGACGGGACAGTCACCTTGCTGGGGTCACTTGACCCCAGTTGTCTTTTCCTGCCTAGTACAGGGGGACTGGACCCAATGATTTACAAGGTACCTCCCAGCCCCTAACAATCTATGAATCTATGAATCTCTCAAGGTCCCTTTCAGCCCTAATGTCTATGAAATCTATGACAAGTGTCCATTCTCTGGTTTTGGATGATTTAGCTAATCCCTCAGCCTCAATGTTGTCATCTGTAAAGCACAGCTAATATTTACCATTAGCTACCTTGAAACTATGCTGTAGTGATTAAACTCCTGCTGGTAAATTGCTTTGTAAACATGCTGTAGCAACTGTAGATATTATTTATTTATTAGATGGTAAAGTTAAAATGACTGAAATCCTAAACGGCAGGATAAGGATAGACTCCCAGCATTCAGTCCTGATTAATGGATCATTCTACGTCAGTTGGCAACATGTTTTCAACAGTGTTTTCTTTTACTTCCTGCAGAGATTGTGGGGAAATATATCAGCCATCACCATCACCATGGGACCAGACAGCCTTTTAGGTCTCTGAAGAACTCTTAGGGTTCTTTGGGACTCAGTAATTTGTTAGGTCTTTCAATCTATAACTCCTATAAAAGATAAAAGATGCAGCAGTTCTATTTCCTCCGACCTCTTGCAGCTTGGAAGAGTCTACAAGGGGCAGGAAGTTGGAGATCTGTTGCTCCTTGATGCATCATCTCAGCCCTTATGGTGTCTTAATTAGTTATGAACAAATATTCTGAGGATTAAAGGTGCTTCAAAATCCGAGCATCATCACCATTTCTACTGATTGGGACAAGGTGAAGTAATTTACTAAAGGTCATGTTGCAAGTCCACTGGATCCATTGGACTGACATTCTAGACCTACTGTATTGCACTCAAGGGGAGTGCATTGATTTGAAAAGACCAGGATTTTTCCCTCAACTCCCATTTTCCTTTGACTACTTGCCTGGCTGATGCCTTCCTTATACAGGCACAGATGCTCAAATGTAGTTTTACTGAAGGCAATGGGATGGAACTAATATACTCTGAGGATCTGGCTCATTAACATAAAATAATTGAGAGTGATGGGCTTCCTTTCAGATGTAATTTTGCCTCTGTTCCTAACAAAACTACTCTTTTCTCAGTTGCATCAAATCACAAACAGTAGTTCCATAATAATGTGTGTGTGTGTGTGTGTATACAACATATATATGTAACTGTGATTTGATGTAACTGTGTGTGTGTATATACTCACTCATATATACATACATACATACATATGAGTGCATGTGTGTGATATATAGTATCACTCCCATTGACTACTACATCTGACTTCACTTTCTTCATTGATTACAAGTGGGTTTGAAATTTGGGGGAGTTTTTCCCACACGCTCACACAACAGAGTGAGTTACAGCAGCTTGATTGCCAGGTGGATATTTCAAACAATCAGGGCTCTATTTATAATGACACTTGGCACTTCCAACTGACATTATGTTTTAACTCAATTAAATAGCCAGAAACCCTGAGCTTCAGAGCCAAGTGATGATGCCACAGTATTGTCATTATCCCCAGGGACATGATTGATATTACAGTAAAAATAAAGACTATTTTTTAGATTGAGCTAACTATTAAACGGGGGAACTGTAATAGCTGGACGATGTCAGATTGTTGTTATGCCCATTGTTTTCACTTGTCCTCATGGTTGTCCTCATGCCAAGTTCACTTGTCCATTTGGCAAATGGTTTGGGCTAAATTTCAAAGACCAAGTGATAAGATAGCTATTGTGCCTGTTATCTCATGTATACTAGATAAGTACATGTGTACTCATCTTCTGTACACAATATGATTACACAGACCCTGCCCCTCATCCATTTGTGTTGAGTGGAATTTTCTCATTGACTGAATGGCACTGAGGCTCAAGCCCACAGTGCTTAATTGGCCACATGTCCCTGAAAATTCCTGTTCTGAGCATGTACACAGTAGCTATTTTAATACATAAATTAGGGACAACCAATCATACACATAGAATCATGCATACATAAATCTGGAATTACTTTGCATGTGTATACTGTTAGAGCCTAAAAATGCTGAAGGATGAGTGAAAGAAACTTGTGTTCTGGCTTCTTCACACTGCCATTCTTGAAGGTCTTCTGTTTCAACAGTATAAAAGATGAATTGATGCATCAGCCAGTACAGGCAGAGGTGGGGAATGGATGGCCTTTGTGAGCCACAGGTTGCCAAACAGTTCATTTTGACTATATGCCCACAGACCTCTATTAATAATAGACAAGGATCCATCTTTTCAGACAGACATTTTGGACAGAATTCTATTATCATTTTGTACCTAAATGACAGTTTCCAGACATGTAGCCTTTTTGGCACTTACGCACATTTTGTGACTCTATTACATCTCCCATGCATCTCCCATGAGCATGCATGCATATAATAAGCATATGCTATGCACTGACTGGGCAGGTATTAGACTATGTACCATTATATAGACTATGACCCATTATAGTTGCGTAAGTTGTGAAAATGCAGCATGACAAAAACCCATGATTAACAGGCGCTAGATACCAGAGAAGGGTGGTAGCCTTTCCATACCTTAGGGCCATTAGCTAGGTGACTAGGGCACTAGCTCAGTAAGGAAGAGAACAGATACAAGACCCTTCTTACCCAGAAGGGGTTTGAATCTGCATTTCCCTAACTTCCTATCATGGTGCTCTAACACTGCAGTGCAGCCAGGCAATATCTTAGCCTCTAGCCTCCTGGCTTTTGAAGCTTCAGCAACCAAGAAAGGGAGATATGTAGGGCCAGAAGGAAGAAAACAAGCTAGAGGATGTGGCACTCAGTGAGATGGCTGATGCTCTGGAAGGGAGCAAGCTATCGGTTCTTCCCTGGATACTTGCTTCCATTGCACTGCTCTCCACCTATTTTTATCCAATAAATGTCAGATGCAAAGTGCAGTGGCTTAGCTTCAAAAGCATTGGTTGGCATCTGGGGTGGTGGTTAGAGCACTGTAGTGGGAAGTTGAGTGATACAGATTCAAACCCATGTGGTAAGTGGGGCTAGAACCTGCATCCTGGCTGAATGCTCTAGCCAGGCAGCTACTGGGGGTGAAACGCTAGAGTGTCACCCTCCTCTCATTCTTTTTTATTTATTCTTTCTTTCCCCAGGACTTATGCTCAGGTATGCACAAACAAAGCTGCATACCAGCCCAGGTAGTATGTAGCTTCAGTATAAATGTGCATGCTTGTACATCCATGTTGCAGGGACAATAGAATTGCAAACAAGACCATTTATGTGACCAGAAAACTGCCATTTTATAGCCCTAAGTGAAATAGAATCTGCCCTTCATCTAATTGTTCCCTTTGCTCCTGGTCAGAGTTTCACTTTTTATGTTAAAAGATTAGTTGCAGACTGAAAATGGTGGGGAGATGCCATATTTAAAATAAATATGCGTTGTTTGTGAGGTTATTAGCCAAATCTTGCTGTCACTGCTTTGCATTTAGTTGCTTCACTGATGTTCACTTATGCCAGATTTACACACAGGGGCCTAGGGCAGTTAAAAGCCCTCATGAGAGGGGGGGGAGAGAGAGAGAGAGAGAGAGAGAGTGTGTGAGTGTGTTCCCAGCCATATGGTAGTTAAAATCCAGGTTGCCCACTCCCATGTTTTAGGACTCCTATTTACTTCTCCCACCCTAAAATTTTCCTTCTGAACCAAAACTTCTCTTGCTTGTATTTCCTGTGGAGAAGTGCAGTAACTTGCAAAAAAAAGTCACCCTAATCCATAACTGGGGCTCTTAAACACTGCATTAATGCTAACAGTAAATCATAATAACTAATAAATAGTAGAATGAGGTCAGAATACATCTTTTTGGTTATATATTGATGAAGGAAGCTGTATTTCTTAGGTGTAAGAAAAAATATAATCAAGAAAATGGCTTTTAAAAACAGGATTTCATTTCATTGGATCAAGTTGAGATCAGAATCAGTGAACATGACTGTAAGGGCTGTGGAAACTTGTGAATTCCATATGACCTGCATATTTTTGAACAAACTTTAAAATTGCATGTCTGCAAATGCCAACTGCAAAGCAAAATAATTAAGTGATCTAGATAGTAAATATGCAAAGAAGGTAAATTGAGACACTGAATACACTATTTGCATTTTCTCAACAGAATTAATCTCTGGACACCCTCTGCCTTGACTCTGTACGCTCTCACTGAAGTGGAGGTCATGGCTAGTGACAACTGGGAGCTGCTCTTGGAGTCTCTGTTGCCTTTTTAGGTTATGAGGGTCTCTGTGTGTTTGGGATAATATGATTGACAGCTCCACTCCAGCCCCAATTAGCACCCTATAATTTATTAGCTTCTGCTTTCAGATTATGCGCTAACTTCACAAATATTTCAACCACGGAAACAGCAGGTATCGAGTGTCTCTTTCCTGATCCAGCTCACTGGGGCTGCAGTTAAATACAGGGAGAGAGCTGTGCAGGTCTGTCAAGAGAGAATAATCATTTGTGTCTATGTTGACTGGGGCTGTCACAGATCTTTAAAGCTTCATTGGTGGATGGAAAAAAAAAAGATGTATTCCTTTGCGGATAGTTCATGCTGTAGGGTGGGGTGCAGGGCTGAAAGCGAATTTGTCAGCTCTCCTAAAGAAACTAGTGTTTGTTTATCTCTGCTCCTTATATAAGTACCCATTATTTGATGGTATATAAGTAGCATCTGTATGTATGACTACATCACTCTTCAAGCTTCTGCGCCTCCTGACTGAAACATGAGGCAAATATGAAATTGTAAGGGGGAGAGGAGGATACACCTCAGGACATGGAGACCAGTGATGTGAGGTGGCAAAAAGACCACTTTTAAGTGCATCCCTTTGTTCCTTCTCCTCTCATGACTGTTGTATCTGACTCACTGACACATTCTAAAAGAAACACCCACATTTTGGGTGCATCTACAAGCTACGTGTTCATTAATGCACCATAGTTACTGTACATTAAGTTTAGTATTTGTATAACCAAGTACTAAATCAATGTGCAGTAACTGGCTCTACTGTGCAATAGTGCCAGTGCACAGCTTTTTAGTGATGCTAACTGTGGATTAGCCTAATACTACTGGGCATTAGCATATTAGCATGGTTTTTGTCCTGCATGTTAATACACAGTAGAATTAGGCTACTGCGCAGTTAGCATCTCGTGTAGATGCACCCCCTGAGTTGGTCTTGTTGTAAATGTGTATGCAAGGTGTTGTGTATGGTATGTGCTAAGGTAAAGATACAGATACAGGCACCTATCAGAGAGGGCAAAAACAGTCCCTACCACCTGAGACAAGTGGGCATAGAGTTTAGGCCACTTTGATTAATGCTGGGTGCAGATTCAGTTAAATCTAGCATGTTTGTAATGATGAATATGCCTAAGCCTCCTTCAGTTTCCCATGTCAGAATCTAGGGTGGATGTGATGTATAACATGCAGTCATACGGGTATGCAAGGCTACCATAGGTTTGCAGGCCAACTTCTAGATTTTTGGAAGATAAAATGTGGCTATTTTGCTGTCTGTGGAGAGTGGGACCTGGCTACTTTTCCACATAGCTAAAGCAAGTCCATATACAGTAATATGATGGATGGGCACACAAAATAGAACCCAGGGTGTGTTCAGATAGAGCAAGTTTAGACAGAACATATTATTCTGGCCAGAAACAAGTGTGCTATTTGGATCCTAAGTCCCCTCACCTCAAAGTGTAAGGGTGGTCAGAGGTGGGGTTTCAGCTCGTGGGTATCCATACCTTATCATTTGTCCATTTTTATTCCTTTTCTCCTTGCCAGAAAAATCAATAAACTGTGTAACCTAAACAAGGAAGAGACCACCCCCCCACTTCCCAAGCCATTGCATGCACAACCATTCAGCTTCTCTTCCTCTCTTCCTGCAACTGCTCCTCTGGGTGGTAGGCCAGGGACACAGGCCAGGAAATCACAGTCCTCGAAAGGAATTGGTCTGCATCCCTGCAGTGTAAAAGGACATGTGAATTACAACGCTCAGCCAGAAAAAGATGCACGAGGGCAGCCAGAAAGTGAACTTTGATGTGCCAAAAACGTTCGCTGCGTTTCCCTCCCTTCCAGACAGGGCCCAATTTTTAAGCCTTTGCTAGAACTTGTCATGGACCTAAATAGAACTTCAAAGGGAAAGTGAGAGGAGAGAGCAGCAGCTTCTGACCTCAGGAGGAGACAGGACAGATAAAGTTCCCCAGCGAAAGGCAATACACAATCATTGGAGGGGCAGAGGAATTGTTCAGAATCTGCTTTACCTGTCCCTCAACCCATACTGGGGCTTATGTGAATAACTCACTGGCAAAGAGAGGGAAAACCAGGATCTTTCTACTAATGTAAGCCCCAATTAGGATAAATCGTTTGCATGCTAAGAGCAGAGGTATCTATGTGTAGCTATAACCCCTCTGCAATAGTCTTTCGGTCAGTCCTCTATCGACAAAAGTGCCTGGGAGCCCCCTGTTAAAATTCCACCACTAAAAATAAAAATGGAGGTTAGTACAACTTCCTTACCTCATATGGAGCTCTCCCCTTCTCTAGATGCAGCTCAGTTATCGCTGCTGGAAACTAGTGATAGCCCTGGAGCTCATTAAGGTATTTCTGCAGAGCAACTTTTTCCTTGTGGTATGAACCAGTTTATACCTTGTGCCAGATACCAGGGGTTTTCAGAATGAAAAGATAAGGGATATACTCAGAGGCTTAGCCCTAACCCTTAAAAATACACACCTTAAATTGTATATTAAACCCTCACTGTACCAATATACCAGCTGGGTAAACAATTTGAAGCAATTTATCCAATAAATATAAGCCATTTTTCCCTCCTGTAAATTCTCTGTGGGCAGGTGGTGACATTAATTTGTTACTTACTCTCAACTGTGGAACAAGCCAAGGCAAACCCATGTTAAACCTATAGGATGTTTACAAAATAGACAGTGTGTGAGTTTATGTTCTTCTGGCCACCAGACTGGGCACTTAACAGTTCAAAGCAGAAAGAATCCTTTTTTTATCCTTAAAGATGATCTACAAATATTCATGGTTATTCAATACATCTGTTGTACAAAAAGCAATAAAATAGCTTTATAGGATAGCCACTAGATAAATTATTTATATTATTTGTAGCATCAAACCCTGGTGTATCAGGTACTGTATAAACACATAACAAAGAAAGAGTTCTTTCCTTCCTAAAATTTTATAATCTAAGACTCCAATCCTGCAAAGACTCATGCATTCACTGATCTTTAGGCACTGTGACTAGTATTAATGAAGTCAATGGAATAACACAAAGCAGGTAAAACACTTATTTAAGTCTGCATATTTACTATCTACTACATAGAGAGTAATCCTTTAGAACAGGAGCTGCTCTTTTTTTACTTGTTTGTACAATGAGGCCCTGAAATAATAAAGAAATCCTCTGAGATAAAGAAGAGCACATTGAGCCCACATACTCATTCCAGTACCCACACATGCAGTCTTTGTGGAAATCTCACTTTTTGCAAACATCACTGCAAATAAGCTCTTACTTGACCACATGTTCACAAATAAAAGGGGCTGTGACTGGCAGTGGAATGGATGAGCGGGAGAGACTGGCAAAACTATCAACAGATTTTCTGTTCAGTATAATTTACAGACAAAACCCAATAAACAAAACAATATTCTCAATGAAGTGAACTTCATTCTGGATTTGGTGCAAATGTTCTCATTCTTTAAAAGTTCCACACAAAAAAGCAAGTAAAAAATCCTCGTTCCCTCCCAAAAGAAACATATACAACAATAGAGCCAAAACCAAGTACTGCCTTTTTTACAAGTGCTGCTACCTCGTTTCTTGGTAGGTTTCTGACACATTTTGTTTTAAGTGACAGAATACATTCCAGTCTCAGAGTACCTTACTACAACCTGCCTGGGACCTGGTTTATTGTAAACTAAGGAA
Source organism: Alligator sinensis (assembly GCF_000455745.1). Lineage (NCBI taxonomy): Eukaryota > Metazoa > Chordata > Crocodylia > Alligatoridae > Alligator > Alligator sinensis. The sequence continues at coordinate 346,450 of NW_005842179.1, forward strand.
GAAATTATTTTAGGAGTCTTTTGTTGAAAGAATCCTGGCCCATCTTCCCCTGACGCTTGCAAATCTCTAACTGAAAATGGTTGTCATAAATTATATCCCAAACAAATTCTCTGCCAGCTTCTTGCAGTGTTTATACCCAGTGCTTTTTAAAATTCTCATAATTATGATTCCAATCTGCCCTATAAATCTAGCTACATTCTCGCCACTACTTGATTGAAATCCAAGAGGCAAGATCTGTCTCTGCTTCCCCTTCCTTTGCACACCAGATAAGTGCCATTCTTCCATCACCAGAATACACGGCTATGTGCCCTGCCAGCTGTGTTTACACTTACTGCCAAATTTAAGCTTAAGAAAATAGCCTGTCCTCTTGCATTCATCTTTTTCTTTTGCAACATTCAAGGGCTGTTCAGTTAAAGAAAACCCCCCAAAACCCAGAAGAGGACAAAACAATGCAGGTTTGGACTGTAGATAAAATATTGTTTTTAAGGGGAAGTAAAGGAAAATATTCACTTCTTCACTGCTGTCCTTGATTGAATCAGTGTTTTGAATTACAGGAGTAATAGGAATGCCATTATAATCCCTGTCTTTTGTCATCTTTTTGAAGAGATGTTGTACTGTAACGTAGCACCCTTGTTTGTTTGTTAATTCATTAGACAGGGGGACTGAAACCCAGAACATCTCAAAAAGACTGTATTTTATTCTTCTGTATTCGTCACCATTTCTTTTACTCGTGTAAGAAAACATTTTGCACCATACAGATTTATTTTTAGTTTTAATGCAAAGTAATAAAATAGTTTGTTTTGTCCACATTACAGGTATTTTTCCCTATCCACACCCTGAAATTCCTCCCAAACTATTTAACTTTAATTTTTCACAAAAGCACACAAAGGGTGAAAGAAGGAGACATCTTTAATGCAGCTTTCCTACAATTAAATACATCTCTTACTCCCCCCTCCAAAAAAACAAAAAAAGAAATACCACTAAAGTGACCAAACGACAGCAACACACAGACAAAGAGAAATATTAGAGGCAATTGAGATCAGTCGTCCATAACATGCCTTTCCTTCTGGTGTTCTCCAGTTGTTCCCCATAATGGCTGTCAGCTTTTTTTGTTTTGGTTTTGGTTTTGTTTCCCTCCTTTTTTTGAAGGGTTTCTTCTTTCACCATAAAATGTTTCTTGTAAAAAAAATTATATATATCCAATGCAAATGCTGTGCCAAACTCTGAGAAGTGCCACCTTGGGTTGTCATGTTTCTGGAGTTTGAACAGTTGTCCCTGGAACAGCTGCATTTCTATAAACCCAGGGCAGGTGGGCCAAGCTAGTCACTTGCCACTCATAACCACAGGCTGACAGATTTGACCAGTTTTGTTGACAGTCCCAAAATGTTAATGAATTAAAATGTCCTTTCCTTTTACAGTTCTATGATGTAAAGTAAAAATCCAGTTCAAAATTGCTCGATATCTCCCCACGCTGCTTTCAAGAAATAATTCTCATTGGCATAAAAAAAAATATTCACAACACCACCAAAAAAAAATGTCATCCTGGCCTTAAGAAGACCATCCATGACATTTGCCTGTTTTAAAACACAGTTCAGGGTGCAGAGTTAGTTTAAATAAAAGTCAGCGTCTTTGGCTCTCCTCTTCTAACAGAAGGAACCCCGGCTTCCACAAAAAGTCTGTGCTGTCCTTGCAATGCCAAGTAGTTTGAAGTTCCTTTGCTTTTCTCTCCCATGATCTTGGCTTTGAACATGTCTTTGCTTGGCATAGATGCTGAGTCGTGGTGGGCTGGTCTGCAGGGAAGGGGGAAGTGGGGCTCTCTCTGGGGATCTTTGAATCAGCAGATCAGCTCAGGAGGGATCCACCACAGAAGGCATAACGGCAAGCTGCAAACCAAGATCAGAAGCTGTTACAAACCGACTTGATTTCATCTGTGAATGTCACCAACTCTACTAGGCAGAGATATACAGGGAAGAGCCCAGGGGGAGAGGAGGTGAAGACAGCTCTAAAACCAGTACAGATCCTTGCTTTTATCCTGGGGCTGCAAACCTGAGAATGGAAAGAAAAAAAAAAGGAAGAAAAAAAGGTACAAGATATTTAAGGACAGAGAAAGACAAACACTGCTAGTTTCCTGTGAGAGCAGAGGGACTGAGTTCAAAAGCAAGGATTCCCAGAATGAAAAGAAATGGTGAAATAAGGAGAAAAACTCAAACAAAGCCAGGGAGAGGCACATGTTTTATCTAAAGCCAGGCCACAGCAGGACCCATTCCAGACAGTTGGTATAACCATTACCCTGGTACTGAGACTTGCTTCCCAGAGAGGACTTTCCTAGTTTTATGTGCTCGCTGAACTAGAAACCATGCCACTCAACTGTATCTGCTTAACCTTTCCCATGAAAACATAGCAGCTTAACCTTTCCTGTAGGCACCTGACCAGACAGAAAATAAAAGTCATCAGCTTCCTTGGAGGAGGAGAAAATGGGTGGCACTTTTATGGGAGCAAAAGCTTTGCCTTCAAACAGCTGCAAAAAGATTATTTGGTGGGGGGAGGTTACCCTTGACACCTTTTCGCTTAAACCTGACAGTCTCAGAACATGCCCAGCCTCCACGATCCTGGGGCAGGGAAACTAATTTGGCCCAGTGCAGTCACCATTTCACCTTGGGGCACCACCCCCATCACATCCTCCTCCTTAATCAGGGAAGGCAAGATCAGGGGCAGGTCCAATACATTTACCCCAGCCCCTGGACTGCCTGTCGTGCAAGGGGGGGGTGGGGGGTTCTCTCCCCTTTTCACCCCACCCAGTCACCTGCATCGGGCAAATCCAGAGAAGCAAACCCCGTTCTTTTCCTGGAAGGCAGCTGAGGGGTCCCTGATCACCATGCGGGAGGGGGAAGGAAGGTGGTGTGTGAGGGTGTGGGGATGGGAGTGGTGCTCTCGCACTCTTGCCAGCCCTTACCTGTGTCCACATTGAGGCTGATGCTCTGGGCCATATCCCCCGCGGGGCTGGGGAAGGGCGCAGGCGTGGTCCAGGCCGTCGGGGCAGCAGGCTCACCCTTGCCCAGCTCGCACTGGGGGCTTCCGGGGGCTGGCGTGAGCCGGGGAGGGCGTACAGAGGCAGTGGGCACCAGCAAGGAGCTGTAGCGGGGGTCAAAGTGGGGGCCATAGACGTCGTGGACTGCGGCAGGGCGTGGGTAAGCAGAGCCCTGTGTGCCCAGGTAAGGGTGGTGGTGGTGGTGGTGGTGGTGGTGGTGCGCTGGGTGCCATGGCTCAGTGCTGCCCTGGTGCAGGTGGCCGTGTAGGGCAGTGGGTGCGTAGGGGTCGGCTGAAGCGAAGGGCAGCTCACTGTGTGCAGTGGCCAGGGGACTGCCCAGGCTGCTGCTCAGTGAGGCGGATGCCTGGTAGGCGCTGTTCCAGAAGGAGGGTGGGAAGCTGCGCTGGCTCATCGGGAAGGAGCCATCTGTGGGTGGGAGATGACAGTCAGCAGCAGCCCCCCAAGGTGCATCCCCATAGAGACAACCCCCCAGTTCCCTCTCTAGCCTGCCCCATTGAACCCAAGGGATTAAGGCTGCTGGGCTTTTCTGTGTGCTTCTAGGGGAACCCCCCTACCCTTCCTCCTCTAGGTCTAGGGAGCCGGATTTCTCCAGATGGACATGGCCCAGACCCCTGCCTGCATTTGACATTGATCTCTGCCCCTTGCAACAGCAACACGAGAATCTGTCTTCTCCTTGTCCTGCCCAGAATCATATGCTCCCCACGAAGACATGGCACTAAGTCATCAGGGTCCCTTCTTGTGGGTGGGGCCATGGGGCTCTGGTCCCTAGAAGAGAGAGGGACATCCTGCTCATCTTTGCAAAGTGATAGACACCTCATTGTGGCCCGGACAGCTCTTCAGGTCAGGAGCTCTGTGCTTTAGGAGCCTGGGAAGCAGCAGGCAGGGTGGGATAAGGATTTTAAAGAGACCTGACTTCCACAGACCATAAGAGCTATCTATCATTTACTGAGACAGACACTGGGTCTCTTTTGGCATCTCCCTTTTTCCCTTTCAGCATGTACTTTCTGCTGCTATATGACACAGGACACTGGGCAAGATGGATCTATGGTAGACCCAGAAATTCTTAGGTTTTTATTTATGTCCATCTGTTATCCTGTCACACAGTGCATGTAGAGAGTGGGTGCTGGAAGGGAGAGTAACTGGGTATCACCAGGGGTTTTCCCTTGTTCCTCTCCCACTTGGAGTTTCCAGCACTCAAGGTCCAGGAAGTTCTGATTCAGAGGCTGTGCCCCTAAATCCCATGCTCAATAGCTACAGATGCCCCTTTCCTCCAAGAATTGGTCCAGTCTCTTTTAGCATGTGGCTAGACTGTCAGCTGTCTGACTGGGACATTTCTCAGACATATGCACTGGACAGGGCAGAAAGCGGCAGCCACAGGTACAGAGCCATCTCTGCACTCCCTCAGGGGAGGGAGATGCAGCACCTTCCCAGGCAGGAACACTTTCACCTCCTGCCATCAATTCCAGCTGGAACTATCTGTCACCCATGACATATTGCAACTAGTATCGCTTTCTTAGAGGTTCCTGGCAGACATAGGTGGAGGGTCTGGGAAATATTTAAGTACAGTCTTGGCTGGATGGGCAATGCCACAGAAGTCTTTAGACAGGGATACATCTGAATTCCCTGTGCTGGGAGCAGGGGACAGGCTGCTTGGGTGACAGTGGGTAAGTCACTGGTGATTTTTTCGGTATTGGATGGAGCCCAGAAGGGTTTGCCCCCGTCACCGGGGGGGGGGGGTGGGGGGGTGCTACTGTTGAGAGCCTACTGGTGTATCTTTTCCAAGACCCAGGGCCTGATACGAAACATTGATGATCCTGACTGAGACAGTGAGTTGGGCATGGACTAGATAACCAGGGAATGCGATCAGCTGAATTTCACAGGGGAGGGAAGGTTCCTTGGCACCCTCATTGGTTTGAAATCCCCCCTCCCATGGATGATTCTGCTGTACAGAGTCAGTGCCTATTGGAACCTCTCTCGCACAGATACCATCCATCTCGTTAACCTCCTGCAGGTCCCCACTGCCACATCTGCATTCCCAAGTACATCCTGTGTTAGGCAATGGCACATGTTTGCCCTCCCCCCTTTATACACTGGGTGAGGATTAGAGCCTCAGGATGGTCAGCGATGGGGAAGGGGGGGGTGCGTTATTATGAAGATTGAATAACTTTGTCAGTTAGTTATTTCTCCCCAGCTCAGGAAAAACTATAACAGTTACATACCTACAGCTAGACAAAGTGCTATATAATTTATTTGGGGGGATAGGGAAGGTTGTAAATACCCCCCCTCCCCCCGCCACATACACACACACACACACACACACACATGCACACCTTTTTTATATCCCTTATTAAAAATCCTATTACAAGCCAGAAGGTATCAATGATGAGACCTTCTGTTTTAAGTCCTAGAAATAAAATCAGAATCCTCCCCTCCCTTCCCTTAAATTTGCTCAGGCAGATAAGCCACAAAGCAGTTTCAGGACCATTGGTTCCCTTAGCATCATAGCAAATGAGGGTTGGAAGGGACCTCAAAGCAGGACCATCCCCAACTAGATCATCCCAGCCAAGGGCTGATCCTTAAAAGCCATCCTCTAAGGATGGAGATTCCCCAGCCTTCCCTACAGCTATTTCAACAAGGCAGCTTAATTAGTTTAATCTCTTTGAGGGGCAGGAGAGAATTTAGTGGTATCATAGCAGAAAACAGGGCAGCCCATTGCTTTGTTGTAAATACTCTCAGATGACCCAGAGCAGATGCATCCAGGCAGATCTTTAGGGATGCAGCTATGCCCATCTAGAATCACCAGCTTCTTTTTTAAAATACTCCTACTTGTAAGAGCCCAGGGCCTTTAGGGAACAACCATGTCTCAGCCAAGGCCTGGAGATGCACAAGAGCAGCTGCTGGCTCCCTTACCATCCCAAGCCTGGGGGGGAACAAATGCCATTTACAAGGTGGCTTTGCAGGGAGCTCTGGGTCTTGGCAAAATAATTCCTCCCTCCCAGCCTGATCTTTCCCTCCCCTTTGGTTTTTTATACCAAGGGCCTGGCTGGAAGGAGCTCTAGGTGCTCACCCCGCCATGAACTGGCGCTCCTGGAGGCCTTGGTGCTGCTGGGTGAGTAGCTGCTGGGCTGGCTCAGGGCTCGGCTGAAGTGCTCATCCACCACAGCACTGATGTCCCCTTGGAAGTAGGTGAAGAGCACGCAGCGGGAGTTGATGTACTCAGCCTCTGGGGGCCGCTCCTTCTCAGGGCTGGCATCTTCCTCCTTGATGCTGGCTGGGGGGGCATGGCTGGAGAAGGAGCTGCTGGCACTGCTGGTGCTGGCACTGCTGGTGCTCTCTGGGGCTTCCTGCATCTTGGAGTAAAAGGTGAGTTTCTGCCAGACAAGGAGAGAGAAGAGATCCAGTGAGGTCAGGCTGGCTGCCCGCTCCCTCCCCTGTCA
>NW_005842179.1:352966-354108 GCF_000455745.1 Alligator sinensis
TCGAGATCTCCAGCAGCCAGGAGCGAGAGGAGGAATCCCTGGCCCCCATGGGTGCTGCCATCCCCAGCAGAGTACTAAGGCGGGGCTGCACAGCCCTGATATGTGGGGGCAGCTGGGCAATGAGCCCATGCAAAGACATGAAGGCTGGATCTGGGGGTGCATGTCCCAGCCCCACCGCTGGGCGCCTGCAGGCAGTGGAGCTGGGGTGTCTGGGACCGGCCTGCTCAGGTACCACTCGCTGGGGGCTGCAGACACCAAGGCTCGGGGGGGCAAAGGGAACCCTCCTGGCTCCATGTCTACTGTCAGCCTCTGCCACTGTGTCTAGACAGGGAAGCAAAGGAGCCTTTCAGTCCTCGCCCTGCAGCCCAGAAGGGCATCTTAGTAGCTATAGCTGGGACTGTAACTAAAACTATAACTTTCCCTCCTGACCCTGGGCTTTAGCTACAGTTATAGTTATAGTTATGATTGCTAAAGCCCTGGGGGTCAGGAGAGAGAGCTATACTAATACAGTTATAGTTGGAACAATAACTATAATTATTACTGTAGCTATAACTATAGTTATACCTATAAGTAACTATAACTATAGCTAAAGCCCTGGGTCAGGAGGGAAAGCTACAGTTATAGTTATAGCTTTCCCTCCCGCCCAGGGCTTTAACAACTACACAACTATAGCTATAACTGTAACTATAGCTAGAGTCTTGGGTCAGGAGGGGAAGCTATAGCTATAGGTAGGGATCTTGTACCATCTACTTTTCCCAGAGCCTGACGAAGGGACTTTGATCCTGAAAGCTTGCAGAAAAGGACAATGTTCTTGCGATTTCCCAGTTGGTCTAACAAAAGCGATCATTTTTGGAACCAAGAGTTCTAGTTTTTTGTACAGCTACAGTTCTCTACTTATAGACCTATAGCTATAGTCAAAGCCTGGGGCAGGAGAGAAAGGACGCTATAGCCACGGCTCTAGTTATATAGCGATAGTTCTAGCTATGGCTGCTGCTGCAGTTGTAGTTCCAGGTCTAGCTATAGTTGTAGTTGTAATTGTAATTCTAGCTGTAGTTCTAGCTATAGCTATAGCTAGCCCTGTAACTACAGCCACAGCTAGAACAAGAACCAGGTCTAGGACTGCTGGAGAAAGCGAGCGAGCG
>NW_005842179.1:354444-355049 GCF_000455745.1 Alligator sinensis
GCCAGGAGCCCCCCCGGCCCCCGGGAGCGCGGCCGCGAACGGGACCGGCCCGCGGGGAGCGGGCACCGCCACCTGCGCAGCACAGCGCAGCACTGCCATGCAAGACAACACGATAATGATAGTGATCACTACGATGATAACGCTTTGAGCAGGGGGCTGGACTAGGTGACCTCCTGAGGTCCCTTCCGACCTTCCTTTTCTATGATTGTATGATCCTGCTACTACTACTACTACTACTACTAATACGATTTATACCAATACTAATGGTGATACTACCCCTACTATGACTAGAGAAGGCGATAATATAATATAATTTAATATAATATAATATAATATAATATAATATAATATAATATATACTATGATATGATATGATATGATATGCAATGCGATATAATAGTGGTGATGGGGGTTAGACTAGATGCTTCCTGAGGTCCCTTCCAACCCCAATTTTCCATGATTTTATGATGATACTGCTACTACTAATAGGGCTACTAATGAGATGACTACTACTCCTCCCGATGCTGGCGAAGAGCGGAGCGGCCAAGCCCTACCCCAAGTGCCGGGGGGTGGGGGCAGGCGAGCTGCAGCCGCCGGGAGTGTCG
>NW_005842179.1:355573-370755 GCF_000455745.1 Alligator sinensis
CTGCCCTGCCCTGCCCGCGCTGCGCTGCGCTGCCTCCCACGTGCTGCCCGAGCCGGGCTAAGGGGCAGCAGCAGCAGCAGCAGCAGCCTGGGACTTGCTTGCAGCCCGCGAGGCACAGGGGTCCCCGCTGGGGATGCGCTGTCCCTGGGAAAGCCCGGCAGGCAGGGAGGGAGGGAGGGAGGGAGGCTTCAGGACTGATCCTGCCTCAGGCAGGGCGTGGGTCCCCGCTAGCCTTGGGGGGTCTGCCCCTTTCTTCCCGCCCTTGGCACTCTGCAGTCAAAGAAACCCCCTTGCCAGCGCCGCGCCTCTCATCTGACACGTGTCTCAAGGCGTGAGAGGAGGATCCCTGCCTGGGGATCCTCCTGGCACATCCCTTCCTCGGACTCCTTCTGCTTCCCTCTGCTCTGGCAGCTTCATCCCAGCACCTTATCTCAGGGGTGGCATCTGTTTAGTAACTCAGTTCCGACTCCTTCTCTTCTCCGCAAACTTGGATTCACTTCTTTTTTTAAAGTCCCATATTTAATCCCTCCCCTCGAGTTGCTCGCTGCTTCATTTTGTCAGCCTCGCATCTCGAGCCCACTAGTTTTATGCTTCTCCTGGAGAAGAAGGGCTGGAAGGGACCTTCAGAGGTCACCTAACCCTTGTTTCTAACCCTTTCTGCTCTCCAGCGTTTAGGATTGAAATGTTCAGTTTCACATATTTTAACTAAAGAAAAAGAAAACACAACTAGTCTAACAGTCTACAAAGGAGTGTAAGGAGACTCATGAGGACAAGCAGACTGAAGGAATTTGGATCATTTCGAACACCAAATTGAAAACATGAATTAATCGAAAGGCTGAACCAACCAGGGACCAAACCAAAGGATATGAGAAGCAAAGAGGGAAAAGACTGAAGCCAATAAAAAAGGTGAAATGTCATAGCAATGCAAAAAACCCAAACCAAAACAAAACCCCCCAAACAAACAAACAGCAAAATTCTGGAAAATATGCCACTTCCCAATTAGAGATGATGTCTAACATTGTTTAGAATGGAAGGACATAAAAAGAAGACGAGATTCCTCACCTTTAAGTATATGTATATACTATGTAAATACACACTATTTATATATCTTAACTATTACATTAAAAAAAATGGAATATAGCAACTTTTGATTAATGCTTACCTGGTAGGGAGATGAACACATCCTATCTTACTACCAAGCCTTTGAAAGCTCCAGTCTCTTAACAATCCTCACAATTACGGTTTGTGAAAAGAGAGCCACTTTTTGTTATTTCTCAAGCATATGTAATAAAGTCAAAATAATTTATTTGAGAAAACGAGGAACATATGCAGACTTCAAATGCTGAGCATTTACAACATAATTGCAGCTTTTCAAGGAAATTTTGTATTGAAAAAGTCTAGGGTTCCCAAAGGGAATTTCATTCCCACATACTGATAATTTAAAAATGATGTTTTCCAGTTCTAAGTGTCAGCAGCTTGTCCCGATTGCCCAACTTCAGCTAAAATATATATTAAATACATTGATGTCTAACTTTTTTTTTAACTATGCCCCTTTATAATGCATATTAAAACATGCAAATTCATCTAATTCCCTTGGTTACTTAGAGAAAAATACTCTCTAGGCTTGGAAATACATTTAGAGCTAAAGGGGCATAGCTCACTGGCCAGAACTGAGAGTGGGAACCAGACAATCTTGGGCTGGGGGGAGGTGTTATTTCAGCTTTAGCCATGGAGTTCGTATATGACTTTGGCTAAGTTATTTTACCTGTTTACCCTATTATCCCATTAAAGAGAGGGCTGTATCTGTGTGCATGTTAGGGGCAAAACGGGATCAGTCGAGATGGAATGATAGCATAAGGCCTTAAGAGAGAAATGTGCATAGTCTATTATTTCACTAACATTTTATTTCTTGAGAGCAAAATGGTTGGGGTGGTTTCAGTTCTGTGAAATCCATATTGTTGGTGGGAGGTTATCCTTGGGATGCACAGCCCTTCTGTTTCTTCTTGCATTAGGATGCTGAGGGGCCGACTGACACTGACTATAATACGGTTGTCCTGTCTTTTGAAATCAGTGTCTCCTTCTGCTGTTGAATGGTAACAAATGTCCTGGAAGTTGGATGTTGCCTTCCCAGTAGAGGAGAAATCAGTGATGCCAAATCTGGATGCATTTGAAGTGTAACTTGTTTTACACATGTGCAGCAGTCCTGAAACACAGAGGATCAAACAGTATGCAGGGCAATCTTCTTTTCCAGGAATGTCCATCTCCCAGAGAGCAAATCTGTTTTAATAATTTAGTCTAATGAGACAGTAAAGTCTCCTGCTGCTCTCATAGCCTCCTCTTCAGGGTCTAATGCCTCTACACAGCCCAACAAGGCAAAAGTTAGCATAATGTGTTTTCCCAAACGACATAAATGACATTTCTTCACAAATGAAAAAAAAGAACTCGGAAGATTGTGTAGCAGCACCACTTGTTGACATGTACAATAACATGACAAATGAGACTGGGCAGTGTCCATTGATTCCAGGTTTTAGGTCAGAAGGCACTAGAGAAATGCAAGGTATTATTCTTTACAGGAGTATATTTTTTAAAGGCAAGCATTAAGAAATCATAATGCTTCATTTTTCTTATATGTTCTTTGTGCAGAGGTCAGCATCTTCACACTGAAAGACTGTTGCAATTTTAAGTACTTTAAATAACTTTTTTTTCCAATTTAGTATGAGTAACATTTTTGAGGTAGCGGTCCTGCTTCTGCTGTCATTAATGCTGGTTTTAAATTGGCATGACTCCACTGACTTACATGGGTTTATTTCAGATTTATACTAGTATAGGTATAAGTAAGAAGAAAAATCTGGCCCAATATCACTTGACATGGATTCCATTTCTACATAAAAATGCTGAGCAAAATATCTGGCTAACCTGAGACAGAAGCACACTCCAGGAGAGAAATAAAATGGAGAGAAATAAAAAAGCTTTAAAGGAAGAAGAAAAAAAAAGTTAATTGCTTGCAGTTTCAGAATACTCTGTAAAATCAGTCAAAACAGAGGATACTTTTTTCTGGAAGGTAAAGGTCAGAAACTAGGGATGTTTACTAATGACGTGTGCTTTTTCTTATCAATTACATACAAATAGCTGTTCTTAATTCTAATTCTAAAGAAAGGACTTTAGGTGATTTGAAAAATTGAAGGAGTTGAAATACCGTGGAAAAATACCCACCTCCTAAACAGTATCTCTGGGAAAAATATGATAGCGCTACATGAATGAATGTTTTTAGTAAGGATAATGGGGTAAAGAATTGCCAGTGTATTTTTTTTTCTTTCAGACTGGTTAAGTAGATATGGGTATCTATCCATCTGTCATATATTGAAAAGGATAATAGTTCATGGTAGTGATAAAACAGGAATTCCATTGTGTGGCTATATTGTCAGGACAGTGTTTCTAATTAGTAAGACTGTAGACAATTTTAACATCGTTTGGAAGACATTCTTAGATTGATGCTCAAGGATAGATTCTAAATTAGCTATAACTGTTCAGGGAAAAAAGACTTGGAGGTCTCTATGGAGCCTGATAACTTGTAGTTGCTAAAGCATATGCTAGAAAGACATACTGTTTTGATCTTAAGACATCAAGTGATGGAGAACCTACCAACCGGTAGATTTTTCCAGTTTAATTTCTCTTCCTGTTAAAAGCTTGTGCCTTATTTCCAGTTTGCATTTCTCTAGTTTCAGCTTCTAGGCATTGGTTATTGTAAAACATTTCTTTGTTAGAATACAGAGCCTTTTAGTATGCCACATTTTCTCCCCACAAAGTAATTTATACACCATAGTCAAGTTTTCTTTAGACCTTCTTTCTGATAAACTAGTTAGATGAAGCGGTTTAAGTTGTTTATTGTCAGACATTTTCACCAGGCCTTGAATAATTTTTGTAGTATTTTTCTGCACTCTCATCAATTTTTAAATTTCCAGTTGAAAACATGGACTTCAGAACTTGGTGCAATATTTTAATGTTGGTCTTACTAGTGCCATGCTTTCTACTTCCTGCTTTTCACATACATGCTTTGTATTAGGGCTTTTGGCTACACCAGTGGGAGCTCAGGTGGAGTTACCTTTCCATTCTTTTCAGAGCACCTGTTCTCCAGGATATGATTCCCTGTGGTGTAGCAATGGTCTGCATCCTTTGTTCCTCAACATACAACTAGACACTTGGCTGTATCAAAATGCATTTGGTTTGAAATACCAAGCTTGCCAACTATTATTATCCAGACTATTCTGTATGACTGCCCTGTCTTCCTTATTCATCCCCTTGGCTTTCATTGGTTCACAAAATTTACCCAATGCAATTTTATATTTACTTTCAAATCATTGATGAAGATTTTGAATAACATATTGCTTAGCATCAGTCCCTTTGGAATCCCAGTAGAAGAGTTCTCATTTTATAATGGTTGCTATTAATCACTACTTCTGGACATCTGCTCATTCAGTTTTTAATTTAAGGTGTGCTTTGTTGTTATAATACAGTGGGTGCATCTATATGTGTCCTTAACTGTGCAGTACAGTAATTTGCTATGGTATAAAGCATCATAGTCTATATGTGCAATGCTATTAGACTGCAGCAAGCTAATTTTCACTGCTGTAAGATATCACTTTCTGGGACAGTACTATCATACAGTGGCAAAAATAACTGCGCCTAAATGCATATGTAAATGATGACCAGGGCATACATTGCACCTGGTAAGCCCAGGCAGCAGAGGACCAGATCCCTGCCTGCCACCTAGCCACAGGGCTCCGCTCTTCGTGCCCCAGCCAGGCCATCTGCCACGTGATGCTGTTCCCTGGAGGTCGGGACTGACCCCCACAAGCCTGCTGCCAGCTTAGGTCTGCTCCACCCTGGCTCAAACTACTGCTGCACGTTAACTCTGCATATTAACTCTGCTGTCCCAGGTACATGTTAACAACACTGAGTCCAGGAGCAGTTAACTCTGGTGCAAATTGTGCCAGAGTTATCATGTTGCCTTAATGGTATGTGTAGATACACCTAGTGTTGTCAGCACAATTGCTTCGGATAATAACTCTTCTGGTTTCACTGAACTTTCCATTTTTGCGCACACTTGTTTCTCTAAAGTTCCAGTCCAGTTAAATATTCAAGCATGTGCTTAGTTTTAAGTGTGTGAATAGGGTTCTTGAAGTCAAAATGGACTACTCATATGTTTAAATTTGAAATTGCAGTAATTTGCTTTGATGGGTTGGGGTTTAATGTGGGAAGTTTAATCCTGCTGACAAAGATCAATCTTATTACTCTTCTCACTCATCTAGTTAGACTTTGCAATCAGTTTTCCTGATGGCATTTTTAGAGCAAGTGATATCATAGAGTTTTTCAGGGAGCTTTTCAAGTTCATGCTCTGAAACTATACTTCCTTCTCAAGGGGTACGTCTATATGAGACACTACTGAACAGTAGCAAAGAGTTACTGTGCAGTTCATTGCTACTGCTAAGTAGTATTGCCAGGAACTAACTGTGATGTGCCACTGCTGCGCAGTAGTAACGGGCGACTGCGTAATAGGTTGTTGGTACTGCGCAGTAGCATCAGAAAAAAACTGTGCGGGGATGGTGCTACAAAGTAATATGGTTATTGCACAGTCATTTAGTACCTGCTTATGCAAATACTATATAACTGCAGTAACAACTGCACAGAGCAACATTTGTGTGGATGTGGCCAAGAGCTGCTAGTTTGGCACTTTGCATGAGTACTAAATTAACTGGAATTATAAATAAAATGCAGCATGGTGAAAGAGGGTGCTGAGGTCACTTACTGCTGCCTTTTTTCCTCTGCTGGTCTAAGGAACCTGGCTTCTTTTGTTTTTTGACTTCAGGAACAGTGAACGACTAGCTCTGATTTTTCCATTAAGTAACGTGTTCTTAGCTATAGGGACAGCAAATCCAATCATTAAGTATTTGCTGCTTACTAATCATGCTCATAGATATTGTTTGGTGCATGCTTATATGCGTGATAACATGTCTACTCTAGTGCTACGCTATTAAGCAGCTGGAATGTACGTGGTGATTTTTACTCAATGATGTATTTAAACTGAAAGATACAGCCTGGAACTGAACTCAGCATCTGGTGCCTGTCAATCATTGTCCCTATCCAATCCTAACAGAGCATGCCTGTTAGTGGGCTGGATGGATCACCTGTCTCTCCTCTACTGACTGTGGCAGATGAAGAAATCATTATGCAGTCTTGGAAGGAAAATCTAGGGCTGTCATGAGAGAATATATTAACATGCGTGAGAACATATTGAATTGAGGGCCTGCACTATTAAAGCTCACAGAAGTTTTTCCATTAATTCAAGCAGGAGCAGGATCAAGCCCTGATTCCCTATGCATATAGCAGGCCACTTTTCCAGATATCTAGGCCACACTGGGCATGTCTACACATGTCCCTACAATGCCTTTATTACTGTGCCGTCATTTAGTACTTCTAAAAGTACTTCCCAAAGAAAGTACTAAATAATGGCTCAGTAACAGCCCAGACTGCAGATGTGTAGATGTGCCCACTGATATATAATTTAAATCAAGGTGCATCTCCAGTGATTTTAGCAAAATTACACAAGGATGAATTTATCTTTCTTTCTGACCTTGGACCATCTCAAGACCCCAGAGGGATGGCTGCTCATGGACCCGGGCACGGTGCGAGGGCACACCATCGTCTTCTACCAGGACTTGTTTGCGGCTGACCCCACCTGCCCAGAGGCCGCTCGGTGGCTGCATGAGGACCTGCCATGCCTCTGTGCTTTGCAGGCTGAAGCCCTGGAACATGAGCTCTCTCTGGCAGAGCTCGAGACTGCTGTGGCGGGGCTCACCACGGGCAGAGCTCCGGGCCTTGACAGACTGCCCGTGGAGTTTTACAAAGCTTTCTGGCCCCTCCTTGGGCCCAGCCTCCTCCGTGTCTTCTGAAAGAGCCTTACCAACAGGACCCTGCTGACCAGCTGCCACCAGGCGGTGCTCACCTTGCTGCCCAAGAAGGGGGACCTCGGCTGCCCTAAGAACTGGTGGCCAGTCTCCCTTCTGTGTGCCGACTATAAGATCTCGGTGAAGGTGCTGGCGAACTGGCTCAATACCATCATGGCCTCTGTCATCAGGCCCGAGCAGAGCTACTGTGCGCCGGGCAGAACCATCCAGGACAACCTGTTCCTGCTGCACGACCTGCTCACAGCTGCGGAGCTCTTCGGCCTGGATGTCAGCCTGGTCTCTCTGGACCAGGAGAAGGCCTTTGATTGGGTCGACCACCAGTACCTGCTCAGCACCCCTGAGACTTTTGGCTTTGGGCGCAGCGCTCTGGGTCCTGTACCACAACACCTTCAGCCTGCTGAAGGTGAACGGCGTGCTGTGTACCCCATTCCTGGTGCATCGGAGAATCCACCATGGCTGCCCCCTGTCATGCAAGCTGTATGCCCTGGCCATCGAAGCGCTGCTGCATGTTCTGCGACATCGCCTGACCAGCTTTGCCCTGCCACCGGCACTGGGCCTGACCACCGGCCCCCCGATCCTTTGTGCGCCACCTCGACCCCGTGGCCTCAGCGGCCTACCCCTTCTGCCTGGGGACAATGGAAGAGAATGTTTTTCATGCCCCCCTCGACTGCCTCCGGCTGCAGCCACTCTTTGCCACCCTTGGGGCGCTGCTTCGGGTGTTGGGCTGGGACTTTTCAAAGCACACATACATCTGCTCTTTCCCATTCTGGGTGGCCGAGTGGGGCGCAGTCAGCTTGGCCAACTTCCTGGTGGGCCAGGCCAAGATGGCCACCCTGAAGAGCTGCCAAAACTGGCTCGCCAGGACTGGGATCGACGAAGCCCTGCAGCTTTTCCGCCTGCTGGTGTGGGCATGCCTCTCACTTGAATTCAAGCATGCGGCCCTCCGGCGGATGGTGCCCACCTTTGAGGAGCACAGGGCCATCAAGGGGGCACTATGCCGGGTCAAGGGGGGACGCCTGCTTTTTGTGCTGTGACGCCACCACCTGCTCAGGGTGCTGGGGTGGGTCCAGCGAGCCGAGACCTCGGGCTTTGTCTGTGTGGGCCAACCCCTGATGTCCTGAGGCCCCCCTGGGCATCCCCTCTGTAGAACTGTATATATGTATATATTTCTTTGTCTCTTGTGGGGTTGTTTTTGTTTTGTTTTGTTTTTGTTTTTGCCTAGAGTGTGCAGGCAGGCCTTGCAGGCCATGAGCCTAGTCTTTGTCCTGGAAGCCCAGACCTTTGGGCCAACCTGTAGGGTCTTTACTGCACCCCATTTGTCAGCGTCCCCAGAATAAACGTTTCTAAAAGTCAAAAGTCTTTCTTTCTTCCTTTCACATATATATATGTGACGGGTTAGCTGGCAGTGACTTAGCCCAGGGATTTTGAAAGGGCAAAAGATGATTGGAGGACTTGGGATTCCCTTTCCTCACCAATCAGGCCCCAGAGACTCATGCTCCGTGTCCCCTGATTGGCCCCTTGGGTCACCTGGAGGGGGATAAAAGGGGCAGCACAGCTGACTCAAGGGAGAGACCAGTGAGGGACCACAAGGAAGGAGCTTCAAAGAGCTGGCAAGAGCTGAGCCAACGGGGCGGAAGCAGTTGCCCCAGAAGAGCCTGAAGGAGCAGGACTTGCAGGCAGCAGTTGGACCCCCAGCAGCACGGCATGTGGCTGGCAGGAGAGGCTTCCTGCTGGGCTCCAGGATCCTCTATGAGAGGCTGTGGCCAGCAGGAGAGGCTTCCCGCTCCAGCAAGGATCTGAGCAGTGACCTGAGAGGTTCCTAGCTCTGCTTCCAGCTCCTCCAATAAGAGGCCAGGCAGTGTGACATGAGGCTGGGGCTCTGGGAAGGTCAAGACCCCAGCAGTTTAAAATAGTGCCAGCACTGGTGGCTGTGTGGCAGTGTTTCTGCCTCCCATGTGGGAGATCCAAGTTCAAGTATCAGTGGGGTGGCTTGGGTTGAGTGAGCTAACAAGGAGAAAATCTTCTTACAGTGGAAAGGAGCTGTTGTATTTTCTCCCCCTCCAGGTACCTAGGCCCTATATTTCCTTGTCATTTGACATTTTGTATTTTATGCCTTTTTATATTTCACCAACCAGTATTGTTTGTTCTGCTGTTTATGAACCCTGTCTTTTGTCAATGATTGTAAGTGTCTAACCTTTGTTGAATCCTGCCCCCTCGGGGCATTGTAGTGTCCACTATACCCCCTGGTTTATGCCTGTTATGTTCCCAGTACTGTTCTTTCATTAAAAGGTATATGGTTAAGTCCCCCATGGTGGTCTGGCTCTGCTCTATAGGGGGAGGAGAGTCCCTACACCTCCCACAGCGCTTGTGCACCTGCTTTGATCCCTTCAATTGGAGAGGGGGTACCTCTTGCAGTACTGCCCGGGTTATATATAGAAACTTAATGGACTATCAGAAGTTTTCATAGTCAAACACAGAGCAGACATGTCATCAAAACTACCATAGTATACTGAAGCTAGCCACTTTCAAATGGGTTTTTTTGTTTGTTTTCATGACTTTTTTTGCTAGAATGAAAAAAGTAAAACAAAAACCTGCATTGCACCCCACATAGTGACAATGTGCCACATGCACTAGATTCCAAGCATTAGTCATGTAATATAATTGCCAGAATCCATGCAATGACAATATAGTGTGCATAGCAGATCCCACACAGTAATTATGCTATGTATTCACCCGATCCTGCACAGAAACCATGTAATGTGTGCAAGAAAAGAACACATATATATTTGTAATATATACATGTAATGACAACATATATCTATATATATGCACCAGATTCCATGAAGTTACCATATAACATATACATATATCTGAATGAATGTCCTGGAAAAAATAGGTATAAACATTTTGAATTGCTTTCACTTTTGACCATATTCCCAACACTTTTTAAGTGCTTTTACATAAGCATTCAGAAAAGGGGCTTATTTGTGTGAAGGTTAGGGAAGATTTTGTTCATACAAATGCACATTACATGGCAGTGTTTCCATGCCAAAAATACTTGCTGTGCCACCCTAATTATATTTTTTGTGGAGCTGAGGGGAGGCTGGAGGCAAGGAGAGAATGCTGTGAGAAAATGAGTGATTTACTAAAAGAAAATTATAAAATAATCAGTTCTTTGAGAAAATAAAAAGAGATAAGTTACGTGCATGGTTTTTTTTCTCTAGAATTTCAAGATAATATTGACAATTAGGTTGGGAAGTGGTAATGAATGAATGGATTGAAAGTATTGAAAGGATTGTTATTTGTGACTAATACAAATTTCCCTTCATGGAAAACTTGATCTAAATCCCACTGAAGTTAATGGGAGTCTTTCTCTTGGTTAAATACGCTTTTGCTTGGTCCCAGAAAAATGACAGTAAAAATTATTGTTAAAATTGTTTTACACAAGAGACTGGCAACATAAAATAATCAGAAATTGTACAGCAAAATACTGGAGAGGGTAACATGGTACAGGGAATAATCGTCATATGTTTTGGGATTGCCTCAAACTGTATAGCTTCCCTCCTGGCTATATAATTGAGAAAATATTCATTTCGCTGAAATTAAATAGAGAATTATACCATACTAGAATTTTGTGGCTCCTGCCGATAAAATAACTTAATCACTATAGCTGCAAAACTAAATTTTGTCTCTAGAAACATAGTTGAACAACTAAATGAACAGAATGGAGGGATTTTTCAACTGCAGATGAGCACCAGAACTATTTGGGTTAAAATGAGCTTAATGGGACAAAATGAAGAAGAAAATATATGGATGGAACTTCTTAGAACTACTAAATATGTACTTAAAGCAAATTGAATTACATGGCTATATATCCTCTCTTGCTTTTATGCCACTCTCTCATTTAGTGTTGATGTAAGAAAACAATGTGCACCATTTACTATTCCGATTATATTTATATAAAATATTAGTGGTTAACATTTAGAAAAGACCCTGATTCCCTTCCCACTTACAGGGTGCATTTATGCGTTGCCCTACAGTGACGTAGTGCCACACTACGTTGTCGTATGGTGCAGTACGATAACATAGCAATCATATGTGTCTACACGTGATCTCCAGCTACATCACTGTAGCAGCACGCTCCCCAGGTATAGTGTGCAGCTACGGTGATGTAGTGGTGAAATCTAACCATGCGCCGTGCTAACTGCCCATACTGCGCTGTGCTTTAGTACTTCCAAAAAGTGACATCCACATAGAAGTTACTTCAGTGACTTTATTAGAAGCACTCCTGATTTATATCAGGGTAAGTGAGAGTAGAGATAGGCCAGTAGCGCATGAATGGATCAGCCTGCACACCAGTGGCTCCTACATACTTATGATATTAGATTATAGTATTGTTTACCAAGTTTTGTGCTCTGCTGCTAGTTGCCGTTGCTTGCCCAAGAAAAGCAATGAAGATAGAGAGCATTGTAGGTGAACACCAGCTCCCTGCAGCCCTATATGCTGCTTGTGTGCATTCCTCCCTCTTCTCCCAGCTCTTCATTCAGGGGGCAGAAGCAGTATCATGAGCTGTCACACATGTGGAATACTAAGAGTGAATATTAATTACTTGTTGCAAATAGTTTATACATAATTCATCAGCTGATAAATGTTGCAAATTTCCAAGAACATGTTTGTAAAAAAATATATATGATCTTGTGGACAATTCATAACTAAGAAGAGAGTAAGATAAGGTAAAAGTAAATGAGATAGATCATAACAGCAGGCACAATAATTTTGTTCCATATCTTATCCAGTAGAAATGTAATATATGCACCAAATGCTATAAAATAGAAACTAAAATAAGTATCAAACCACGTACAGTTCAAAGTAATATGTGTATCTATATATGGATTCATATAGTAGGATCTAATGTATGTACCGTAGCCTCCAAAGTGGATATAAATGTATGCACCAGAGCTCATATGGTAGAAAGAAGTCTAAATGGACTTGGGTTCCTAAATGTGAATCTATTCCACCATACCTGAATCCATGTTAATGAAAAGGTAGATGGGTGCTTCTTCCCCTTGCTTTTTTGTAACTCAGTTTTAAGAGTCTGATGATGGTATGTTATAAAAGTAGATACATTAGTGGATTTTCAGGAATTTGAACCTAGCAAAATAGAACAACACTTACATAGCCTTCAAGAGGAGGTTGGATAAATTTCTGCCTTGGGTATTACCAGCACTTGTTCCTGCCCAGGGCAGGGCGCTGGACTTGATGATCTATTCAGGTCCCTTCTGACCCTAGAAACTATGAAACATGCCTAAATGTCTAATGGGTGATATAGAATCTGGGACTATATGTCACATAGGATGGTTAGGCCCTTTCAGGAATGGAACTTTTCTCACTCAGGTAGGTACACTTTATAGATTGAAGGGACCTTTCTCTATGTACTTACACATTAGTAAGCAAGCAGTCAGAGGAAACCATACTCATGACTTTAAGGAATGTTAGTCTTTCTATACCCTTTACTCAGGTTGTGTTTTCTTGATTAGGAAAGACACCTCAACCCATATGCTAAGGAACATTGAGGTCTGTTAAATAACCTTTTGATGGAAGCTGCAGCAAAGTGGTTTTAGTGTGCATAGCAAGTGGTACATACAAACATTTGGGGAGGTTAGGGGGAGGTTAGATTGCATTAAAAATGGCCACTCTATCTAACTTAGTTTGCTCAGGTGCAGACCTTACACTTATATCCCTAGTTAGGCTGATCTAAGGGCCTTATTACACGATACATTTAGGCAGCTTCTGGAGCTGTTAACCCATGGACTGACTGCATGTTAAAACCTTTTAAGTGGCTTAAAGACCTCATAATTCTGTTTAAAGTTATGCCACTAGGCCAGGTTATCTCCAGTCTGCCTAATTTTGTTTCTGTTCCATGACCATGTGGCCACTTCCCACAGCTGTTCCACCCAAGTTGAAATCTTCCAGTATCCTAGAATGCAGTGGCCCCTCCTGACTCAGGGTCATCAGGGATGCCAGGATGCAGTGGGGCTGGGCATGGTACCTCACTCCCTGGGGATGTTGGGCAGAGTAAGCACTGCAGCTTCAGAGCCCCTGGAAGCCGTGGTGCCTTCCACCATTGCCTGGACTGGCTCTGCTCTTCCTGGCAGTGGCATGGGGGTGGGTGCCGTTTGAACTCCAGAGAAAAAAGGATAAGGCCCCTGGGAGACCAGGTGGTACCCAGCCGACTGGCTGGACGGGAGCCCAGCTGGTGGTGTACAGGGCGGTGGGTGCCTCCTGAGCTCTGGAGAAAAAAAGATCAGGCCCTTCAGATGTCAGAGGGAGCTTTCTGCTGTCACTGAAATGAACACAGTGGCTCTGCACTGAGATCAGGGCCACCAGGCTTAAGCCCTGACAGCCCTCCTCTCAGCACAGAGCTGCTGCAGCTTGACCAGACCAGAGAGCCCTGGGGAAGCAGCTTTGTATTGTAGAGCTGTGGCAGCTCTGTGCTGAGAGCAAGGCTGCTAGGCCTTAAGCCTGACAGCCCGTTCTCAGTGTGGAACCGTTGTGTCCTTTTCAGCAAGACCAGAGAGACCCAGGGAAGTTTCTTTCTTGGGGCTTTCTGGTCTCGCTGCAACTGATATGATCGTGGGCCTGGACTCCATTAACCCCTCCATGGTCCCCGCCAGTCCCCTGATCCCTCTGATTTGCCCCCTGTGGATGCTGCTTGTCTCCCTGATCTCCCTGATCCCTCCCATGGACTCTGCTTGCCCTCCAATCTTTCCCTGTGGACCTCACCAGCCCTCTCAATTGCCCCTGCAGACCCCACCTGCCCCCCTAATCTCCCTAATCCCCCCATGGACCCCACTAGCACTCCCAGGGTTAGATAGGGATCCCCACACAGACCTCACCTGCCCACCCCAAACCCTCCAATCCCCCTGATTCTCCCCCAGAGCCTGCTTGCCCTTTGATTCCTCTTAATCCCTCCCATGGACTCCATCTGCCCCTCTGATCGCCCCCAAGCTGCCTCCTCCACAAGCACCCCCCATCCCTACTCAGGTGTCCATTTTTAACTCAGTCTAACCTCCCCCTAACCTCCCTGAATGTCTGTACGTATCTAAAGTGTTTTAGCTCTGCAGATGACTAACCTGTGATATAGATGCCACAAGTAGCACAGGCAGCCTCTTTGTGTGGCACATGTCAGGGAGCTCAGCTGCAGATAGGTGAGGGAGGGAGCAGAAAGCAGAGCAGCAGATTAGGCTGGAGAATGCACCAGAAAGACACTTAGAGAGGGTGTAGTTTAAAGTACCTCTGAGAAAAAAGTTGGCCTTCTCTGTTGGTGACTTTCTACATAAATACCACAAAATCTAGGCTTAGTTCAGGAAAACAAAACATCCTAATTCAGGACATCACTAAGCAAGTTAGCTTTAAGCATATGCTGAAGCCTTGTTAAAGTCAATGAGAGATAAGCACACAAGGTACTTAAGTGCTGTCCTGAATAGGTGTGGTTTTAACCAATGTGATTTATTGATTCAGGGATTTAGGAGGGCAATAGAAAGACTGCATATTGTCTGCTCTAATCAATCTCCCACAGTTTTAGCAGAGTTTACAATCTCTTCTGTTTGTCTTAGGTATTTTGAATGCATCTATCACTTTGGTATGTAGGTGGAGCAATTTTCCTTCTACTAAGCAATAATGATGAAAATATTGAATTTGGAAAAAAAACAAGTCAAATCGATTTTTTAGTGAAAAGCAACTGATTTTTTTTTCAAGTAAAGGTGTAAAGTTGAGCTTACTAGGGTTCACACAAGATCATATATTGATTAGAATTAATCTAGCTTCTGGATAACGGAGAACTTTTTTGCTAATGTTGAAATATTCACAGATTTTAATGGGAAGGATTATTCATTCAATTCCTAGGGGATTGTTCTCTACTGCTACCTGTCTTAAAGCCATGTAATCCCATCAGAAAGCAAAATAAATGCAGTCCTATAACATAAATAATGAAGGTTTACAAGTGATATTTCATAAAGAGCTAATAGGTAGAGAATTATTCGTTAAAACATTTTGGCACAAGTCACAAATAATGATGGATGGACATAGATATGGGTTCAGAAGCAGTTTGCTGATGAGAAGGGTAGACATTTTTTATCAGAGGAGTGGAGGGAAGTTGAAGAAGATAGCAGACCGGATCCAGAGGAATGTTAAAGTGTCTAAGAATTACATTCCTGC